>NC_061830.1:33584717-33589717 GCF_019202785.1 Penaeus chinensis
TTGAAAGATTTTGCTTGATCTTGAAAGACTTTGGTAGCTTTTGGAAGTTTTTCTTCTGACCGGTGGACACACTGGGAAGGAAGAAGAGGGGGGATAAATTCGTGCTTAGAACAGATAGGAAAGAAATGAGACAAGGTAGAATAACGAGAACATAAAACGCCCAGGGCTGGTCGCGAGAGAAATGTGGAAAAGGAAAGAGATAACGAGGAAGAGAGGAGGAAAAGGAAGGAAAGAGAAAGTGAAGTCGAAGGAGTGAGAGATCGGGAGGCAGAAAAGAGTCCAAAGGAGAACAATTAAAAAAAAAAAAAAAAAAAAAAAAGAAACTGAAGAATGGTACGGAAAGAAAAAGGAAGAGAGGAGAGAGAGGGTAAGACAACCTAAAAATGAGACCGAGAGAAAATGAGGCTGACACACCCAGACACAACACATGTTCCAGGGCTTACGTCTGTCCCCTCGGCCTCCTCTGTTTCCATTCCACGAGACAAAGAGCATTACATTGGTAACGGACGCCCCCCTTTGTTGCCGACAATCAGCTGTCATCCACCCTTGTAGAGGGGCGGGTCTGGCACTGGCGTTGCTGACTGTGGGGTTCATAAGGTTCATATTGGTTTAGCTTCGTAGGTTTAGTAGATAGGGCTACTGCTCTCTCTCTCTCTCTCTCTCTCTCTCTCTCTCTCTTTATCTCTCTCTTTATCTCTCTCTCTCTCTCTCTCTCTCTCTCTCTCTCTCTCTCTCTCTCTCTCTCTCTCTCTCTCTCTCTCTATTTATCTATCTATGTCTATATCTATCTCTATCTTTATCAGTATCTCTATCAGTATCTCTATCAGTATCTCTATCAGTATCTCTATCTGTACCTCTATCTGTATCTCTATCTGTGTCTCTATCTCTCTCTCTCTCTCGTTTTGTTCCCTCTGCTGAGTAACCGCCATTAGCTCTCTTTCTGTATATCTTTGTGTGTGTGTGTGTGTGTGTGTGTGTGTGTGTGTGTGTGTGTGTGTGTGTGTGTGTGTGTGTGTGTGCACCTATATTCTCTTCAATAATATCAGTATTGCCTTTACTTTAACTGTAAGAATCAGTCAAAGCATAATATTAAAACAAGCAAGATAAACGCAAAGTGATTTACACCACGAACCAACTTGCTCAGGTATTATCATATAAAAAATGCTCTAGTAATCCAAATTTCAAGTTGTGTCTCTCCTGCGGTATAACCATGAACAAATCTCACCACAAAGGCGCGTCTGCCCCCCCCCCCCCCCCCATCAGCTCCTTCTTCTTGATTAATTGTCTTCCTCCTCCGGGAAGCTCTCATGATCCTGGGAAATGAGAGCGGAGTTAAAATTACTGAGAATGGAAGACTGGCGCGTTTCTGCTGAATTTCCTGAAGCCTAGGTAAAAGTATTATGTTCTTTCTCTCCTGTAAAGGAAGAGGGAATTCGGTTATGAAGGACTGTATCCTCGATATATATAATATATATAATATATATTGCATGAACAAAGGAAGTGGAAACAACGTAAATCACCGCAACAGGGAGCCACAAACTAGCCAAGGTCGTCGCCAACCTAATTACAGACGGTACCTGACCGCTCAGTACTTGTATATATATACACCTCTATGCATCTCTTGTCTCATATGCCCTGATGAAGCAATAAATGCGAAAAGGCCTTCGGGATATTCGTGTGTTTTCCTGTACTTCCCTTCGTTGTTCTACTCGCATGTTTGAGGAACTATTAGCTTCCCTTTCCTTCGTCACCCCTTCTATCTTTCTCCTATTATCCCACGCCAATACTTTCCTTTTATTTTTCTCCTCTTACTCTACCTCTTAACCTTCTTTCCTCCTCCCTCTCTACGTCCAGTTGTTTCATTACGTTCGTCTCTCCATCCCGCCAACGCTCTTCCTCCTTCTCGACTATTGCCCGGCCCCGTAATTTCGCGACTATTAATGGATTTAAGACCGTTATGGAAGAGCTTCGTCCGAAAGTAATTATGGAAATCTCGCCACCAGATTCGCGGCGCTGACTTCGGCGTTTTAGGACGAAAGATCGTCGGGCTAGATTTAGCGAACATGCTATAAGCAAACGCCGATAAGAAACGAGGGAAGAGGAGAGAAAGAGGAGGGAGAAATACGAATATAAATAATTGAAAAAGGATAACAATGTTAGAAGGTTAACAATAACGATAGTGATGGTCTCCAATGTGTCTTTGAAATGATTACCTCACCATAAGCCTAGAAAGGAAAAGAATTCCTTTTGGTTTTCACCTCCCCCTCCCCTTTTTCTTCCTCTCTCTTTCGCTCCTTATCTTCTTTTTCTTTCACCTTTCCCCTTTCCTCCTCCTCTTGTTCACCCCCTTTGGCCTCTTTTTTTTTCTTTTTTTCCCCTCCTTTCCGCCCTCTTTTTCCTTTTCCTTTCCACTCATCTCCCTTTTCTTCTTCCTCCTATTTTTCCTCAGGATTTCCATCCCTTATTTTCAGTTCTGCATCCTCCCCATTTTCGTCCCTCTCCTTTTCACTTCCTTTTCCATCCTCCTCTTCTTCATTTTCTTTCCGTCCTTCTATTTTCCCTCTCTTCTTCCTCCCCCTTTCCCTCCCCCCCCCCCCATTCCCGTCTTCCTCTCCTGTCTCCCTTTCCCTTCTCCTCTTCCTCCTATTTTATTCTTCCTTCCCTTTCCACTAACCTTTCTCTGCTTCAAAACAGTCTAAAATTGTAAACATATTGGACAGTTCATTCGCAGTTCTAAAGGAGCTGAGGATGCCGTTGCAATAATTAAGTGCAACAACGAAAAAAGGCGAATTATGAGCAACGGAATGAATATGTTAATTAATTATGAGTAATGTAATGAGTATGTTAATTAATTATGAGTAATGCAATGAGTTTGTTAATTAATTATGGATGCCGTTGCAATAATTAAGCGCAACAACGAAAAAAAAGGCGAATTATGAGCAATGGAATGAGTATGTTGATTAATTATGAGCAAGGGAATGAGTGTGCTAATTAATTATGACCAATGGAGTGAGTATATTAATTAATTATGATCAATGCAATGGGTTTGTTAATTAATTATAAGCAATGGAATGAGTATGTTAATAACAGACACTGCTTTCTCAATACATGTTTACACGTACGCATGAGAACGCTAATTAAAAACTGATATAGGCTCTCAAGCATCATTAGCCTCCGATTGGGCAGTGATGAAACGAAAAATAAAAGAAAATGCAGAGAGAGAGAGAGAGAGAGAGAGAGAGAGAGAGAGAGAGAGAGAGAGAGAGAGAGAGAGAGAGAGAGAGAGAGAGAGAGAAAGAGGGAGAAAGAAAGATGGAGAAAGAAAGAAAGAGAGCGAGAGAGCGAAAGAGCGAGAGAGAGAGAAAGAGAGAGCGAGAGCGAGAGCGAGAGCGAGAGCGAGAGAGAGAGAGAGAGAGAGAAAGAGAGAGCGAGAGAGAGAGAGAGAGAGAGAGAGAGTGAGAGAGAGAGAAAGAGAGAGAAATTGAGGACACAAAGGGATGTTTTGATGGCGAGAGCGACAGACTGGAACATCAAGTTCGGAACTGAAACAAAAGAATCATGCTAAAGGGTTCTTGCAATAGACCATTAGTGAGAATTAAATTTAATGCATCATGTTACCTTTTTTCTCTCTGCAAGGTGTAGGTGTAAATGAGAACGTAATTCTTGTGACAGAAAATACCTTTTGGCAGTTATGGCGAATGTATACGCAATGCACAGTAGATTGCTCTGACATGCTTCTAATTCCAGTAACTATATTTGGAAGAGAGGGAGAAAGGGAGGAAAAGAAGGAAAGCGAGAAGAGACTAGAAATTGCGGGAGGGGGTCGGGGGGGGTAAGCAGGGAGGAGAGGGATAGGGGAAGGTGTAGGGAGAAGGGGGGGGGGGGGTGCGTTGAGGCATTGCTGTCCAGGATCGGGAAGAGAAGAAGAGGGAGAGACAGTGAAAGATAGGTAGAAAGAAACATAAAAATGTAAGAGGAAACTGCATTCTGATATTTGTCATAAATATATATAATCCAACACTGAGTAATATACATTATTTCCCTTTGATTTCATTAAGCATCTTCCACCTTGTGGTTTCTTACTCTCCCTCCTGACCCCCCCCCCCCCCCATCTCTCTCTCTCTCTCTAACTCCCTTTTCCTTTCATTCCAATTTTCTCACATCTTTCCTGTATTTCTTCGTATTTCCCCCGATCCATTTATACTCACTTTTTCCTTAAAAAAATAAAAGAATAAAAAACACACTCCCGCTTTTTCTATTTCTCCCTTTCAGCTTCTCAAGTCCAAGAGTAGGGCAGTAATATCAAAGGCTAGTGCTTGTAAACATGACTTCTTGTGGGGGTTTTTCCTCCTTCAAAGGCGTCTGAGTCTGCCCTCTAAGAGATGTTCCAGAGGTGTGTCTTCTACCACACAAGAGAGGCTGGGGTGAAAAAAGCCATTTTGACTAAGGATACACACCACCACGAGGACTTATTTTTACTTAAGAGACTTGAAATGGAAAACATATTTCATCATTCAGTTATATAGTGTATACGTGGCAACTCATACGGACTTTGAAGTATTTCCCTTTTTTTATTTCAATCACCTGACACAGAATACTGAAGTTGACTTGTTTTGGGGATTTCTTTTTTTCTTTTTTTACAACACTTTTATCTGAAAAGAAAGATTGGGAATCTCTCTCTTTTTAATGGTCACGCATATAGTGGAAAGATGTGCAACATTCTCAGACCGAAGATAGATTTTTAAAGTTTTCAATATTTGAATATTTCAATCCAATAATGTATTCGCCGCTAATGAACTTAGCTGTTGACGCGGCAGATAATGTTAAATAATCAGTCAATCTCCCCCCCCCCCCCTTTCTTTCTCTCTCTCTCTCCCTCTTTCTCTCTCTCTCTCCCTCTCTTCCTCCCTCTTTCTCTCTCTCTCTCCCTCCCTCCCTCCCTCTTTCTCTCTCTCTCTCACCTCTGCAACGTGACTTCCTCTGCTGAATAACCGCCATTA
>NC_061830.1:33594717-33609717 GCF_019202785.1 Penaeus chinensis
TAGCAACAAAAACATTTTTAAAAAGTGGTATGAAAATCGGTTTCTTTATAATATAAATACATGGCTGAAAAAAGCGAAGGCAAAGACCTCCCGGGGCCTATTCTTTTCTGTCATCGCGACCAGAGTGAAGGAAGCAAACGAGGGGGAAAGAAGGACATTCGGGGAGAAGGAGCGGAGGGGAAAAAAACGGGGGGGGGGGGGGGGGGGAGGCACCTGCAAGGGGCTCGAGAGGCAGGGGGGAGCAGGGGAAATTTGTTCCATCATCTCTCTCCTCGCTTTCTCTCCTCCCCCCCCCCCCCCTCTCTGTTCGTCTATCTCTCTGTCTGCCTTCCCCCTTCCTCTCTATCTTTCATTTGTACTTTTGCTAAATGTCGCATTGCAACTCGAGCACCGAACAAGTATATGAAATTTCGACTCCGCTCGCACCAAGACGTGTCGCCAACATCACTCCCGGAATTGGACCCACTCCTGTACACTCAAGCGTATATGTCTGCATATACAAGTGCATGCACACACATGCATATATACATACATAAATGAACAAAACACAAACGCGTGTGTGAGCACACATACACATACATTCGCATGTGCCCGCAGTATCTCAAACGCAAAAGTGCATATACGTAATTTAACAGGGCTAAGGGTTTACTTTTTCTTTGAGGAAGCTCTCTTATAAACAACTCACTTTTTGTGTACCAATCAAATTACAAATATGACGCCAGCGCACAACGGAAGCAACGGCTCGTCATTATCAGAGGTTGTGAACAAAACCCGAACTTTATTTGTATGGCTGCCAATATGATGATTACATTCATGATTTATATTTTGATGAGGGGCAGTGAGGTATTCATTACCAAATATATTTTTTTCATGGGATATGATAAAAACTATGCCGATTATCATTCATGATTAGATTTTTTGTTTATGCTTATGATCTCAAATGACAAAATATACAAATAGGACATTGCGTACACTGTACGCAATATTTGATATGAAAAATGTAATGCACATTAGGAGACTATTGTCATTTTTGCTATTATCATTTACATTATTGGCAACACCACCTTAACATAATTTGGATTTAATGACGAAGACGAAGACGAAGACGAAGATGAAGATGAAGATGAAGATGAAGATGAAGATGAAGATGAAGATGAAGATGAAGATGAAGATGAAGATGAAGATGAAGATGAAGATGAAGATGAAGATGAAGATGAAGATGAAGATGAAGATGAAGATGAAGATGAAGATGAAGATGAGGATGAAGATGAAGATGCACCTTGACTACCCTAGGCCTCACCTCCCTCGCCACTCACTATACTACTTCACTGCAGCAGTTTGGCCTAAAGTTGCTGTCCCATCAACGCCACCGCGACCGGCTGCCTCCCGACGCGCCGCCAACAACCTGCTGCCCATCAGGTCCCCGCACTGACCGCTAACACCGAGCACAATACCCACTCTTGTCCGACTCATCAACGAGTACTAGTCAATGGACCGCCCACCACACCTCTTCTACGAGCATTAGTCCACAATTACTACTCTAGTTGTTTGTTGTTTAAGTGTTTATGTATATGTAGTTTGTCTCTTTATCTGTATTTCTATGTATATGTAGTTTGTGTCTTTATCTGTATTTCTATTTATATTTGCATGACATTCAATTAACTGATTATTATTATTAATATTATTATTATTATTATTATTATTATTATTACCATTAGTAATGTTATTATTATTATTATTATCATACACACACACTCTCTCTCTCTCTCTCTCTCTCTCACACACACACACACACACACACACACACACACACACACACACACACACACACACACACACACACATATATAAATGTATATATATATATATATGTATATATACATACATATGTGTGTGTGTATTTATGAGTGTGTGTGTGTGTGTGTGCATAAATTTACTCTCTCTCTCTCTCTCTCTCTCTATCTCTCTATCTCTCTATCTCTCTATCTCTCTATCTCTCTATCTCTCTATCTCTATCTCTATCTCTATCTCTATCTCTCTCTCTCTCTCTCTCTCTCTCTCTCTCTCTCTCTCTCTCTCTCTCTCTCTCTCTCTCTCTCTCTCTCTCTCGCTCTCTCTCTTTCTCTCTCACTTTCTGTCTATCTATCTATCTCTTTCTCTCCCTCCCTACCTCTTTCTCCATCGCGAAGCCTCTCTCTCCCGCGGGAAAAGAGAAGAAAGGTGACTGACTGATACAAACGTAAAATCATTTCCAAGCTTCGTCACTGTCCAAAGCGGCTCAACGAGCGAAGAGAAGCCGAAGTTCGGGGGAAAGCGGGTGCCCGGATCACCGAAGGAGGGCGTCAGGAACAGGAATTCTAGAAGTAGTAGTATTACTATGAAGCATATTCAAATAATGTCACGCTCCATGCGACTGGTAAGAAACTTTGAGATTTTCGAAATCAAATGTTGTAGCGTAAGGAGAGTTTGTTCCTATTTATCAAAAGATCTGTTGTGCCTTTCAAAACAAATAATAAGTTTTTGCATTGTTGCGAAAACAGCGAATGTTCCCTGGTTGAGTAAACAGTGATATCTCCGTCGCTTCCTGGAGAGAGTGTCTGGTAAATGTAGGCTCTGGTCTGTGTGTAAGTCGAAGCCATTTACGGCTTTATTCTGAACGAAGAGAAAAGCAATTCAGATTTGTATGTATTAACCGAATGCAAAAGGAAGTACTGGAGTTACGAAAAAATACACATCCAGTTCGCGATGTATCTATGAGGGATAAATGGTAAGAGAAGAATGAAGTATGTATGTATGGATGGATGGATGGATGGATGGATGGATGGATGGATGGATGTATGTATGTATGTATGTATGTATGTATGTATGTATGTATGTATGTATGTATGTGTGTATGTATGCATGTATGTATGTATGTATGTATGTATGTATGTATGTATGTATGTATGTGTGTATGTATGCATGTATGTATCTGCAGTATGTATGTATGTAAGTAGGTAAGTAAGGTAGGTAGGTAGGTAGGTAGGAAGGTAGATAGATAGATGGATAGGTATGTAGAAGGTCAGACATATAGATAGGTAACTAGATATGTAAATAAGGATGTAGATAGGAAGCAAATATAGCTAGATATATAAAAATAGCAATACAAATTTTAAAAAGAACCACTGAATTGAATGCTGGAAATTCAAGACCAAGAGCAGAACTCATACGTCTGCACACATAGTAAAAATAGAAAGAAAGGAAGAGAATGAAAGAAAAAACGCCATCCATCAACAGACCAAAAGCTTTGGCGTTCCCAGGTGAATAATAACAACACATAACGTGGTAATTCCTGACTTCATTCATGGATAAACCTTGTTGCCAACATTTTGACAGAGGCGACATCACAATGTCGGTTGTGACGAATTCGTGCCCAGTGAATAACGCATCGAAAATATTTTTACATTCATATAGTCTCTCTTCATTTTCTTATTCATTCTTTAGGCTACTTATCTTGTTTTATTGAAAAGGCAAAAACTGTGGCCGTTATGGCATGAGGGGTAATGAAGAACGACTGTATAATCCACAGAAAGAGACGTTTGATGTGCCGTAGGTGTACAAATCAACCAGAGTGGAAATCAAAATGGCTTTGAAATTTATCAGTGCTATCAAGAACGAAATTGGTATTGATTTTAGAATCGCCAGATAACTTTGAGGTATAACGAACTGTAATTATGTATTAAACCCAGTGAATTTTCAGCTGCTTTGATTTCACACACACACACACATTATATACATATATATGTATGTATATATATGTATATATATATATATATATATATATATATATGCGCGCGTGTGTATGTGTGTATATATGTATATATATGTATATATATACATTACACATATATACATAGTTGTGTGTATAATGTACAGATATACATATTATATATGCATATATATATATACATATATATATATATATATATATATATATATATATATATAGTTAGTTTGTGATATTGAAAATTAAAAACACCCGAAAATATAAAGTTAAATTCGATAACTGTGCAATCTGATAAATGTAAAAGTTACACTTACGATGAAGATTCCACATTTTAGCAACATATTACCTAGACAAAGTAATCAAAATAACACACTGCCACGTAGTGTATTTATTATGAATGAAAACCGCTTCCTGATTATGTTGAAATACATTTCACGATATTTTCTTCCGGGAGTGTTCTGTGTTACGTGCTGCAAACCTAAATTTTTCAACACTACGTGATATAACGTTACACAGTAAAAAAAAAAAAAAAAAAAAAAAAAAAAAAATATATATATATATATATATATATATATATATATATATATATATATATACTAGTCACATAACTTTTCCACTGTTTAACCTTCGGAAACATGACGTATTTTGTCAAAAGACGATCAAATTATTGTGTACTACAGGACCCTTTAGTTAAATTAATATTGAGAGATAAAAATTTACCAATACATGGATGACTTCTATCTTGCCTACAGCATTTTCGACCTGTTTTGAGAAGGCCGCTGCATCGCCTTCGTCTGGCGATTAGTGCTAATGGCTCCCTCGACCATCACTGCATGTTTGTAAATGACCTTCCTAATGACAATGTTCTTCTCTGTTGCACCATTACACGTCCACGTTGGTCTCTCTCGACTGGGAAACCGGTGCCTATTTTAGTTTTGTGGAAATACTTTTTTATTTCTATTTATTTGTATATAATGTTTCATTATATCTAAGTCATTTATACTTGGTTTAATCGTGAAATGAGACTTTGTCATGAACTGTTCAGAATCAAACTTAATCAAAGGTATCTCTCTCCTCTCTCTCAGCACACACACACACACACACACACACACACACACACACACACACACACACACACACACACACACACACACATATATATATGTATATATATATATTTAATACACCCATACCCACATTTATAGATGCACATATATACATACATATCTATCTATATCTATATTAATATCTATATATGTATATGTATAAACGTGTATATGCACACACACACACACACACACACACACACACACACACACACACACACACACACACACACACACACACACACCAAGGGGGGAAAACACGCGTAACACCATTCCCATGACCGAGGAAAGGGTCGCTGGAGGGGAGCGACTCGTCACTTCCGCATGTAAAACGATTTTTGTTTTTGCAGATAGCGTAAACATAACATGGTTTATTGTAGGGATTTTTAAAGATACACTAATGATTCATATCGCTTACAGTCAAGCAATACATATAGCCATACACAAGCACCAAAATGACACAGCCTTTTCTTCTCTTTTCGTAATCTACATTTTGATTAGAAAGAAAGAAAAAATCTCCGTTGAGAGAGAAAACAAAGAGAGAGAAAAGTCCATGACCCGAGTCAGTCTATTTGAATAGTAATTTGATATGGTGTGTTATTCAACGTCCCTCAGAAATGTAGCATTTACTTGCGTATGTAATTTAAATCATATGTTCTGCAATCAGAACTTATATGTTTATATGTTTAACCTCATTAAAAAAAAAAAAAAAAAAAATCTTCATATAGATATGTGTATTGTATGGTTTTACTGATTTGCTAATGGGGAGATGTTTGCTTGAATTGTATCTAGGTGGCATTGTGTATGTATCTATTCATGTATTAAGAATCACACACACGCAAACACGCTCATACCATAATTAAGTTCATGGTATGTACGTTCATACCATAAACATGACTGAACCGTTGTGAACTTCTGAACCTTCATTAGAGACACTACTCCTACACCAAGTCACACTATATAATTGCAGCTAATGAGCATTTAATTGCCAATCTTTCTATCTCACATAAGAGAACGTTGTACCCCTGGCGCAGGTCCTCTATGACTTTTATGTTTCCGGCTGATAACCATGTGGCTTGTTTGGAAAAATCTCAGCAAGTTTTCCTCATTTGTAAAGAAGAAGTGCAACGTATTCGCGGGAATCTACGAAGGGGAAGGAAAATAAAGTACTTTTTAAATTGCGAGATTTCGAGGAATTTCGTAATCTTCCTTACTAAAGTGCTGGTGATATATTTGCCTGTACAGATAAACAGATAGATAGGCATAGGAACAGAAAAAATAAATGGCAAGAGACAGTTAAATAGCAATAGAGACAGATAGACATATATATACACATATTTATATTTCATATATATATATATATATTGTATATATATTTAATGTATAAATATATATATATATTTCTATACATATATATACACATATTTATATTTCATATACATATATATATATTGTGTATATATATTTGATGTGTAAATATATATATATATATATATTTATATACATATATATATATATATATATATATATATTTAATGTGTAAATATATATATATATATATATATATATATATATATTTAATGTGTATATATATATATTTAATGTGTAAATATATATATATATATATATATATATATATATATAGATTTAATGTGTAAATATATATATATATATATATATGTATATTTAATGTGTAAATATATATATATATATATATTTAATGTGTAAATATAATATATATATATATATATATATATTTAATGTGTAAATATATATATATATATATATATATATATATAGAGCGAGAGAGAGAGAGAGAGAGAGAGATGGATAAGACTGAAGATCAAGCTTCCGAGTTGAAAAGGAAAAACGTTTTGCTTGCCCTCGACCCCTCTCGGCCAACGGCGTCAGGACAGTTAGGGAAACTCGGTTCCCCGCTGGAACAAAGAACTGGACGCGGCCAACTGTCCTTACTGCCTGAGTTCGAAGATTCGCTCCTCTGCTTCACTGGTTTGTTTGGTTTTGCCGTGTGAATTGCGGGCTTGAACATGACTGAACCGTTGTGAACTTCTGAACCTTCATTAATACACTACTCCTACACCAAGTCACACTATAATAATATTGCATATTGACGTTAATTGCCTAGCTTTCTATCCCTACATAAGAAACGTTTACCCTGGCGCTGTCCTCTATACTGTTATGTTTCCGCTGATAACCATGTGGCTTGTTTGAAAAATCTCCAGCAATATTCCTCATTTTTGAAAATGATGTGCTAACTATTCGAATCTACAGAAGGGAAGGAAAATAAATACTTTTAAATTGCGAATTTCGGAGGAATTTCGTAATCTTCCTTACTAACTGATGGACTGTCTTCTTTTCTACTCGCCGCCAACCGCATCTGTCCCTGTATGTAATACTAGTAATGTGCAGAGTCACTTTGCAATAAAGTTAGCTGAGTATATCAAAACTGGTTATGCACACACACACACACACGGAGAGAGAGAGAGAGAGAGAGAGAGAGAGAGAGAGAGAGAGAGAGAGAGAGAGAGAGAGAGAGAGAGAGAGAGAGAGAGAGAGACGGCAATAGATAGACAACTAAAAATGGTGGCATATTAGAAATAATAATGGTAGCACTTATTACATACAAACAGCGTTCTGGTTTGTACACCTGTACCGCCCATCCTGTTAAGAATCAAACCTACTTATTATTCCGACATATAATCAAATCTAATATTAAAAAATAAAATAAGTAGTTATTGGAAAACCTCCACTTACAGAGGAATTCTCTAAGTAGCTTCGGTTTCAAAAGAAATGCAAAGCGATTGGGAAAATAAAGTACACTTGTTAAAAAAAGTATTTACTTTTTCTACTTAACAATATGATACAACGACGAAAATGGTGGGAAGAAGTTCTGTGAGCTCGACCTAATATTCGTATCCCAGCTTACATAATTTTACGTATGATCCAAAGAACTAAATAAATTCGCTGTTGATGTCGATCTTGTCTAACAATTCAAGCAAAATGAAGAGGAAATATTAAAGGTTTTGAAATCTCTAATAATTTTAATATTTCGCGTTACTGCCACTAGCTGGCAAGTCTAAATGGCTTGGATGTCACTATCGTCCCCGTTAGCTTGTGTCCACGCCCCTTCTCAAATCCAATAAGCTAATGGTATACATTGTCTTCAGTGCAAGCTTCCTACTTGTCTTTTATATAACACATTGAATTATATTTGAATAACATTTACTTGATCTTCCTTTGTCGGGCATCTAGGTCGCCCACTTCTGGCCTTGTATCTAGTGGACCCAGTATCTTGGTGTCGTTAGATCCACAGAGACAGAGCTGGCTTCGAGTAAAACGTTTTACGAAGCTTCATCTCTTCTGAGCTTTGAAAACAATGTACCATTTTTTCCGAATCAGTTCCTATTGATCGTTTCGGTTTCATCTACTCCCCAGTAAAGATGTTTTTTTTACTTATTGTACAAACTTAGTAAGATCCTTCGCAGTGAGACAAGTCCTATAGAAAAAAGTTTAGTGTGACAAGCTATTTCGAAAGTGCTGTGCTTAGCTATTCTTGATCTGCCGCCAGAGCGCGTGGACAGCGTCCCCAAACTATCTTCTTCGTTTGGCGGACGATTACGATATCTGCATGTTTCAATGTGTTTCGCTTCTTGTTATTGGATTGTTTGTTTAAGTAGTAAATAAGATAATTTACTCAGAGTACTTATGGACTGATTACATTACTGGAAAAAAAAAAATCATGAAACGCACAGGAAACGGTGATGGAAATATAATAACTTTATGGCAACACCTTGATTTTAACCAAAGTAAATACCCTTACCCTTACATGAGAGCATTTTAATTCAATCTCTGGATCACAAAGCTATCCCACTCTGAAGTTCAACTCCGCACACACGAAGAAATACAAGACGCAACAATTCCAATTAAACTCAAATGGCACACGGATTTCTAGAAACAGGACAAACTTCTCAGTTATATACAGTATATTTAAAGTGTAAATGCTGTTTATAATAGCAAAAAGAGCAACAATAACAATGACAACAGCAATAGCATTGATAGTATTGACACAGAAGCCGACCTCCCTCTTCCCCTTTTTAGATCCAGCTCCCCTCGGCCGCCCTCGCTGCCCCGGATAAGCCTCGGGATCAATATGTGTCGCAGGCGATATGCGCATAAACATATATATATATATATATATATATATATATATATATATATATATATATATATGTATGTATAATGCATTTATGTATATATATATATATATATATATACACACACACACACATATATACATACGTATATACACATACACATAATGCACACAAATAAAGAAGTATGCTCACACTCACATACGTGCAATTCGGTATTTTCTCCATATGATATATTTGGATAGTTTTTTAATATTTTGATAAATGGTTTGATCTTGATAGATAGCCAGATATCCAGACAGATAGATATCCAAATACTTACTTGAATAATATTACAGCGAAAATTTATTGATTATTTTAAGGTATCTACCGCGTCAACAGTTAAGCATTGTCGGATAAAAATGTTAAAACATTCAAAATGTTTAAAAAGTCTCTCTCTCTCTCTCTCTTTCTCTCTCTCTCTCTCTCTCTCTCTCTCTCTCTCTCTCTCTCTCTCTCTCTCTCTCTCTCTCTCTCTTCTCTCTCTCTCTCTCTCTCTCTCTCTCTCTCTCTCTCTCTCTCTCTCTCTCTCTCTCTCTCTCTCTCTCTCTCTCTCTCTCTCTCTCTCTCTCTCTCTCTCGCCTTCACTCTACCTGTTACCCCTCCTGTAATCTCTCAGTTTCTCTTCTATATACCAATTTACCCAATCTATTTACCAAACAATCTACCCTGCATATAGCTCAGGAATTTTACAACAAAATATTATACATTACTATTATTCATGAACATATTTAAAATAATGGTATGAAACTTTATGGATGTAAATCGGAAGGGATATTATTATTTTTTTCTTTCTTTCTTTCCTTTCTTCTTCTCCCTCATGACTATCCGTCTGTCTGTCGGACTCTCTACCGAGCAGATGAAATTCACCCAATTGTTTCAAAGAGACAGCGGAGACTGCTCGTGTCGCCGAACAAAAAGGCCTTTTCGCTGCAAAGGTCAACCAGCCCTTCAAGTGGTAGCAGAGGCGCAAGGACCTTTCACTCCCACGAACTTTATGAGGCAGAAACAAAGAAGGAAAGAACATTGGATGCAAGAAAAAAACTAGGTTAGAAGGAAAGAGAGAGAGAGAGAGAGAGAGAGAGAGAGAGAGAGAGAGAGAGAGAGAGAGAGAGAGAGAGAGAGAGAGAGAGAGAGAGAGAGAAAATATAGCCATTTTTATACTTGTGTAACACGTATATGATCAGTAATCTTCATCTTTATTGCTAATATCGTTATTAGTAGTATGGTTATTAATTTCACTGCATTAGTTTCCCGATTTATTTCCCAGACCACTACTCTGTTATTGATGATGCAACATGCATTGCAGGTAATTTTTTTTTTCTGATTTGTTTAAAAAATAAAACCTAATAACGTATTTGTCCTACAGTAAACATCAACATAGTTTGAATTTCGAATTACGGGAACTTACAGAAAAACGGAGAGGAAAAAAAATGTCAAAAGAATAAAAACGAACGAGTTGGGGAAAAATAAAATGAAAAATACCAGGAGTAAAGGAAGTTTAAAGAATCAAGCAAATAAAAAAGAAGAAGAGGCAGGCAAAGAAAAAAAGGGAAAAGGAAACATAACCAGAAGATAATTAGGAGACAAAAAAGTGAAGACAGCGACGAGGAAATTAGGAAATGAACATGAAAAGCGCAGGCATCATCATATTGGATCTGAGTAATTTTTTTTTATCTTCTCTGATATACAGCAACATTTACCACACTGGAGTCTTGAACATCAATATAGACCTCTCTATGACCTAACGTTCTGGAATGTTAAGAGTAAGAAAGCTAGTGGTAGCTAAGAGAAAATCTGTGATGATGAGATCAGGTTTTTTGGGAGCTTTGTGTGTCAGTGTTGTTATTGGATACATCGCTGGAATAAGCAAAGTGTATTTCTATCTCTATATATTTCTGTCCATCTATCGACTTCTCTCCTTATGTATCTACCAATCTATCCATTTATCTATCTACCTTTTGCAGACGATACCACATCATACCAGAAACGATTAAAATAGCTTTTTCCTTTAACTTTTCCTCTTGGAATCCAAACAAATTTTACGCAAAGGTACAAGGAAGATCACCCTCCACAGCTCGAAATGAACACCAACACAAATTCTGAAAGAACTATGATACAAATCATGATAATGCTGACGACGATGATGTTTTCCCACTGACAATATAAGAACGTGGAGCGAGATCAGTGTCTCTCCGGCCCGAGAGATGGCGCAGGTCCTGTCCCTAACAGCACTCACGACAGCCGTATATCAATTCAGAAAGAAAAACATGCACTTAGAGATCATGACGATAAATTCTTGGATTCCTTGGGGGACCATATGATTGCTTTCTGATGAGAGCATAAATATGGAAGTCAAGTAATGACGAGATAAATGACAGAGAGAGAGAGAGAGAGAGAGAGAGAGAGAGAGAGAGAGAGAGAGAGAGAGAGAGAGAGAGAGAGAGAGAGAGAGAGAGAGAGAGAGAGAGAGGGGAGAGGGAGAGAAGGAAGGGGAAACAACAGATATCAGTAGTTAATATAGATTTAGATTAATTAGTAAGTTGAGAAATGTACTACAACAAAGTGATGCAGATGCTCTAAAAACTTTCGTAAGATGTTTAGAAAAGAAGATCCTCACACTGTACCGTTTTTTAATATTCATCAATCTGTTTATTAACACACACACACACACATATGCATTATAAATATATACATATATACATTTATCTACATTATATATATATATATATGTATATATACATTATATATATATATATATATATATATATATATATGTATATATATATATTTACATAAATGTAAACACACACACACACACACACATATATATATGTATATATGTTTATACTTTTTCTCTCTCTCTAATTAATAAATATATGCATATATATATCTATTCATATATATTCATAGATAAATAGATAAATAGATAGGCAAATGGATATATATATATATATAAAGATAGATATATAATATATATATTTATATTAAACATTTACATAATTATATACATATTTAGATGTAATTATATATACAGTACACACACACACACACACACACACACACACACACACACACATATATATAACGTGCGTGTTACCACGTATATATAATATTCACGATCTGAAAGCAATCTTGAGCTTACTTTATCCCTTTTTATAATGGCCGAAAATATGCTTAATAATTATCTATTGAAAAAAAAATATATATATATTCAGTAGCAAATTCTTATCTAAAGGAGATCATTTGAAAAAATAATTGTTTATGCGTACCATGTGCCAGTCACATGGACACAGTGTATTTGTATCCCTCCAAAGAGAAGTTCACTTCAAACTCCACTTTTCACGCGATTCTAATTTTGTAATATGTGCAGGATTTTTGCAATAGGTTTATTCATATTTTTGGACTATGTAAAATAGTACGAAGGTTAAAGACAAAAAAAAAAAAAAAAAAAAAAAAAAAATCAGTAAATACAGAAAATGTTATAAATACTTGACTGCATCATGTATATATTGGGGTTTGGAGAGACAAGAAACTCTTTCCAGGGGGATGACCTCTGAGTAGCTCCTTATTTTTTTTCTTGGTATATCAATTTAGATAACAATCATTATTCATATTATAAATGTGGTTAGGAGTGAAGAGCCCTATCCCAGGCTACTTTCCAAACCAATTTACAGGCGCCGGATTGAGCATGGGTCATGTAAGAAATGAAGAAGGGAACGGCCACAAGCTACACCATTGAGAAGGGGAGAGAGTGTCAAAGGTTTTTTTTTATGTTGCGTTCGGAACTGCTCATCCAGCGCGGACGGACATGTCTGTGTTCGTAGCTCTTAGCCCCTTCACTCTTCAGCTTGGAAAGAAACAGGCTTAATGTTAGTGTTTTTCTTCTTTTTCTTCTTAAAATCATCACTTGTGAAATTATTAGACGAAAATAGTTGTGTACATCCTCAGTTTCACTGTAATGCACTTGTAGTACTTTCTTCGACAGAATGAAAAAAGTATTACTCTGTGAAGTCCGGCATCGTTGTTTACAAACTAATCTATCTCGTCGAACTCGGTCTGCTTTCTGGAGGTCTGCGTAGACGACTTGTTCGGACAAGTTGGACGGGTTCCGAACGGTTATTCCGCCTAGTTTGCGCGTCCGTCCGAGTTGGACAGGCAGTTCCGAACGCAGCATAAGCGACCATGGGTCTAGCAGTCATTTTCGTCAGTTATGGACATTGCAGTGTATTTTTATTTTATAATGTTTTGCATAATGTTTTACAATGTGGTCATATTACAGAGGCCGATCCATTGACATCTCCAAGTAATAAGTCATTGGTGTTTTGTTTTTGATAAATTGAATGAGGGAATTCTTTACTTTCCAGCGGATATTCATTAAAGGTCATATAAATTTCTCTGACATATTTAAGTACTATCCTAAAGAGATTGACCGAGATTGTAGTAGAATTTGTCTATGAGTTGGTCTAAGACTGTCCTTAATGATTTTGTTTATGACTCGCACTGTGCCACATTTAAAATATGTCGATAATCACGATTGATATTACGTTAAAACACAAAAGAGATAGTAAAGTATTGTAGCATTAACAATATAGAAGTTGCAATGAATATCTTATATAATACAACTAACTGTAATATACATTTACTATCATTTACAAGTACACGTGGCACCTAATAAGTCGTGGCGCCACTGTAAATATCATAATGAGCATCATAATTACGATAAAGCTATAAACATTTTCCTAGCACAATTGGAAGATTATAAGTGAAGAGATAATATCAAAATTTCTAATAGCAAAAAATATTCTGAGTATCTCATTAGTTTCTCAAACCAATAATATATATGTATATAGTATGAGTAGACTAAAGGTGTCTTCTATACGCGTCATAAAAGTTAATTCCGGATTAAGGCTAATCCAAATCCTCAGTACTTACACAGGCACACGAGTCAATGCGATTATCAGTACATCTGTTGTTTTACGGGTGTCTGTGTAATAGCAATTAGCATTCATCTTCTACATATTATACATTAATGTCGATAAGGAAACGTTTGCTGCACAGGAAAAAATATATATACACACCTAAACTAGTATTATATCATGTCGATATATGTATCTGTCAGTAGAATTATATAAATGGCTTCAAATAGCCTATGAATATTATAGACAACAGAAATAAAGGTTTCAAATAAAAATGAGAGACTTGTACTGTCAATTTATATTTGCGGGAGTCTTCTCCTAGAGCTCTTTCTTGTTTGTGGTCGTGGGGCACGGGGAGAGCAGTTTTTTCAGGGTGTTGCTAGTAAGGATCATGATAAAAAATGTCCATGCGGTTTTGATGTCACTTTAGTTTAAAGAATCAGGAAGTTTTGAATTTGAGACATAATCCTGATGTTACTAAAAGTTTCTCTTTTATTTGATAAATATTTTTCATAAGTTGGGAATGCTTATTTTTTTTTCAACCTGGAAATAACATTGCCTCCTCTGTGTCTATAAACTCTGGAATTCTCTGTAGGATTTTCTCTTCGTTTTTCATTTCACTGTTGAGAGATATATCTGCAGTTTGCATATCCCACAACTTATAAAAATATACAGTGATGAATTTTCACATACATCTTTGACATGAAAATATCAGAATTTGTTCCATTATTGTTTATTATAAATATGGAGTTCATAATGTCGTCATGACGTTGCGATACATGATTGCTGGGATTAATTAGCTTGTACAGCACATGTGTAGGATTAATTGTTGTGCTCAAAAGTAAAGCCTGGTCCGGAGGAAAATTAAATTTAATCCTGGACGCTGGCATTGCGCATGCGCATTGGAGGCCTGGCTAAAACTTTAATACTGGATTAACTTTCATGGCGCATACAGAAGACGCCCTAAGTAAAAGTATATATAAATATATATATATATA
>NC_061830.1:33614717-33634717 GCF_019202785.1 Penaeus chinensis
GCAAGGCTTTTGTACATAGCACTTTTATTTGCATAGTTACTATCCAGACAGAAGATATTATTTGTGCTTTTAGATTCATAATGTGATATTTGATACTTTTATTTTTTTTTTTGTTACTAGATGGTTGTTGTTGCAATTCAAGTATTTATTTCCAAGCAGGGTGCATGTCCTTTCACAGTTCATATCCTACGCATTTGTACGTTTTTCTCACGCACGCCCGTCCACACACACAAACATACACACACACCCAGACACACACACACACGCACGCACGCACACACCCACGCACGCACACTCACACACACACCAAAACCCACACACACACACACACACACACACACACACACACACACACACACACACACACACACACACACACACACACACACACACACACACACACACACACACACACATTTCTTATTTCAGATACATCTCCTGGGTTTCTTCTCTCTTAATTGCAGGCTCGAACTTAAACAGATGGATATCGCTCTTCAAATTCATCATTATCACATTCTTTATTTTACTATGGAAAAGCCTGAAACGTTAAACAGCATACAGATATTATCATCAACAACAAACCATTTTTAACTTGTTAGAGGCCTTAACTAACAAGTTTTTTTTTTTTTTTTTTTTTTTTTTTTTTTCGTTGAGAGCTTACGGGACAGACACTGTTTCCTTTCAAGTATGTGTGTGTCATGGGATAAAACAAATTGTTCGGCTTGGGGTCCAGGTGTCGAACTGTCGAAGTGTTAAAACTGTCCACTTTGTTATCGCCTCTGTTCACCATCGTTTTGGAACTGTGACCACTGCATTTTTGTCTACGGGACAAGGAAATGACATTTGATTTTGAAAGGGGACTTAAAGGGAAAAGGGAGAAGGGGAAGGGGAAGTAGAGGGGTCTGAAAGAGAAAAAGTGGATGGGTAAGGGGAAAGGGAGTGGGAAGGGAGAGGCTGCTTAGGGATAAAAGGGGCAAGGGAGAGGGAGGGAAGGGGAATTCAGACAGCGAAAGCGGTGGGGGAGTTTAGGGAGGAAGAATAGGGAACTGGGTGGGTTAATTGTAGGACTTCAAGTAAGAGGGAAGTAGTGATTTTTAGGGAGCAAGAAGTGGCAGAGCCTGGAAGGGAAAGGTAGATAGCGAGAGAAAGGAAAGGGGAGAGAGCGGAATATCTTTCGTTTTATTTTTTCGTGAAATTTCCACGGTCTCTTTAGTAATAAAAATAATGGTTATGATGAAGATTATGATAACTGGGAGACTTGAAAAAGGAAATTAAGGGAAGCATCATAGCGGCGCAGGACTAGTTATTTAAAACAAATGCTGTGAAACCTTTAACAAATCTTCCTTATGTAGACTTTGTGGAGAAAGGGGTGACATAGTAAGCCATCTGAATAATAAGGTGGCCCAGACAGGAAACAAGATGCGATATTACAGCGTTGCCAGAATTATGCACAAGTAGTTATGCAAAAACTCCCTTACGGCTTAAAATGGTACAACACACGCCAGAAGCAGTTATCGAAAAGGACAAATATATCTTGTGGAATTTCACGATATAAAAAACTTAATAGACCTAATGGACAAGATCCCAAAGCGAAGGTGATACCAGTGGTAGTAGAAGCGTAAGGTATGGTCCCTGTAATTCGGAAACTTCTACTGAACGAATTATTTGATGTGAAGATATGGATAGGGTGATTGCAGAGAGCATGTCTTCTAGGACCGCAAGGATTGTTAGAATGGTGCTCGAGGCCTAAGATTGTAGGTTGTAGTCCGCCCTCAAGCAAATATCTAGTGAGCAAGACTTACACAGTGATAATGATAATAACAATGATTATATTAATAGACAAAGATAATATTAATAATTATTATAATAAAATAAAATAATGGTAATACTACTAATACTAATGATGATGATGATAATGATAATAATAATAATAGTAACAATAACAATAATAAACAGAAATCGCCTCTATTACTGTATTCCAATATCATTCCCTTAATGGATTTTGCTGATTTTTTGGTAAATACAATTACTGCTAACAAGAGCATGTTAAAATAGAAAGAATACACTGATAGACGGTGACAGTGGCCCAAACTACATTAATGAAAGAAAATTGAATTAATTTTGATGGTGGAGTACGGTAAATTCTGGCGTAGTTATTTCTGCAAATATTCACATTCACATAACATAAACTTACACAAACACAATCGCTCTCGGCTTTACACCCGTGCAAACTCTTTACTCAATTTCACACGTACTCGTACTCGCATAATGATAGAAGCACTCGTACGAACATGTACGTATACGTACCTGTACGTTCATGAAAACGCGCGCACGTACACACACACACACACACACACACACACACACACACACACACACACACACACACACACACACACATACACATACATATATATATCTTCGAGGATTTATGCCACTGTGATCTGGACTCTTGAAAAATGTACCAGGAATTGGTGGGTGGAGTTCATTAATGATAAGAAACTCATATATGATATATTGTTATATGCTTATGCACTGAGAAGCTAGTCATCTGAGATCTTAAAGCTCACTGATGTCCCGTTTAATAATTACTTTCCCATCTACTCAAATCATCAGATTACCTTTTGGTCATTTACCTTGTAGACAGACCACACCTCCACCGAATCCTGTGCCTGTATATGTTGAAGCAAATGGTGTGTTCTTAATTGTTACGTTAGGTAAATAAAAATTCGAGGAAATCCTAATAGAGCTTGGATGTCATTTACCCTACAGTAATGATCTCTGCATCTGAGCCTGTTATCTCTCTTTCTCTCTCTCTCTCTCTCTCTCTCTCTCTCTCTCTCTCTCTCTCTCTCTCTCTCTCTCTCTCTCTCTCTCTCTCTCTCTCTCTCTAAGTCTCTTTTCTTTTTCTTTTTCCTTCCAACATTCTCATTCTTGTTTTCATGTGCATGTACTGAATTAAAATGGAGATTATATTAGAGTAAAACTTCATAATGACGTCCAAAGCGTTCAGCGTAATACAATGAACCACATTTAACTGCATTCTTATTCATTTCTTGCTGTTTCGTTTACATTTTGTACAACTGTAACTGTTCACCGCTGACAAATATTGCGTAGGCCGTCGAAAGGCGCTTAGGCAGAAGGCAATTTTGTCAAGAATTCCCAATGGGTTTAATCTTCGTCGGTTATTCTGTTTCATTCATTCATGCTTTTACGTTTGTATTGTAGTAATGGCAATAAAAATTGTTATGAAGAAAATGACGAAAGTAATAAGTGGTGATGATGATGATGGTGATGATAATGATGATGATGAGGAAGTGGCATGTTAATATATAATCATTATCATGACCATTATTGTTATCACAATATTTGTTTATTTTGTCTCCTCTATTCATATAAAATATATCCAGAAGTAATTGAAAGTCAGCGCCACATTTCCATGAGTTGAAGGGAAGACTGTATGATATGAGATCGATTGTTTATTGAACATTATATTCCGCGTCAACTGAGAGAGAGGCAAGCGCTGTAGCAGGAATTATTTTTTTCCTTTGTCCTGAGTGCAATTACCTTGCAACTTGCGAGGACCTGCATATCCCAACCGTCATTTAACAGTAAGGCACTCTCATTTGGTATTTGCACATCATTTGTTTTGGTAATGAACTCTTGTAGCTTAGCTATGAATCCTCTCTCATTTCTCAGGCTTCCAGGCAACACAGATACTCATTTTTGTTTCTACTTAAGTTTGGGCATTATTTTCCGCACGTAGACATAATCATTCTAAATGTCTTTCAGCGTTGTGTATCTATCTATTTCTAAAACATTTGGATCGGGGCAGATTACCAGCAAGCTTATGTGCTCCGAAATCGGGTGCGGAAGAACATTTGATTGATCACCAAAAATCATGAATAATGATAAGGGAACGCCATGCAGTATGAATTGATGAATTTAACCTGTTTATCGTAATTGTGAAGTACATCGAAGTCCTGTTTTCGAGTCTTGTAGCAATTGCTAAGGAAGAATGCTTTTACAAAGACACATAATGAACAGAATAAATTACTATCTACAAGTAAATAAATGACAAAAGATTAATTACATACAAAGGTTCCTCTTAATGGTTAGAGAGCATAAAGACTGTGTGTATAATGGGAAAGGGTAAATACGATCCTTTTGATGTTTGCGACGGACAAATAAGCCTGTGAAAGTGCAATTAGGAGGGAGACAAAATAAACGTTGGAATGAAAATCAGGAAATGGAAAAAGGAGGAATTTGATGTTCATTGATTTATAAAAACAACTGCCTACTAAAAGGCGTACAAACGCATATACCATTCGTAGCCCCCCCCCCCCCCATCCCCTTTTGAATAATACGACTTAATCCCTGGTATCTGTGCAGTTCTCTGTTGGGGAATTAATCCATTGAACATATTCACTTTTCTACGAATACCACATATCTGTTCACAAAGCCGCACATACTAAAAAAAAAAAAAAAAAAAAAAAAAAAAACGTAATTGTTTTTTTTTTTAAAGAACTGCTGTTACCTTCTACTTCTACTTTGCTAGAAACACTCTTATCTGTGGAATATATATGAAAACTCAGCAAATTGAAAGTGTATATACATACACTTTTGAATTACTGTCACATTATTTCTTTTTATGAATAACATTATATAAAGTACAAATGTAAACACTTAAAAAGAAAGAAAGACATGTGAATCGCCGTCCAAGAATTTGACCAAGATTTTCTCTCGATAATCTTCAACTGATTAGTATGTAACATAAGAGGTTTCTTAACCTTCGGGCAACTGCGAGAACACATTTTAATATCCAGCGTTCTGTGGATGAACCAAAGCTGTAATCTTTAAACGTTTGTCATGGACGTCAGTTTAAAGGGAATGCCAAAGGTCGTCACCGAATCTGGCCGATTAAAAGCAATAATCCTTTATTAGCAGCGGGCATTAATGAATCACAGTTAATTTAGCCACGTATACCAAAAAGTGTTTCGACTTTCTTTTAACTCACGTCGTCTTGTGATGATTTACTGTCATGTAAAGCAGCTTATCTTATCTATTTTCTGTTTTTTTTTTTTTTTTTTTTCTCTCTCTCCCTCATCTCCATAGATTTTCAGCTTAAAAAGAAGTAGAAGTAAAATATTTGCTTATTCACAGATCTCTATATTCCTTTCATTATATGTTTTGCCATGATCGTTATGGCTATCACACTCTTCATACCATAAGCATCGACATCGTCTCAACCGTCTTCATCATCGTCTGATAGATTTTATTCTTATTAGGTTATTATTGTAATAAGCGTAATAATTATGTTCATCATTAATATTTTTTTATAGTTAATGTTGCAAACGATTGGGGATTATGACAAAAAGTTAATAATCATTCGACGCTTATCATCATTGGCCTACTGATAATGATAATAAAATCTGCTCAGTCATTATGATAATTTTAACTGTAATGTTTACCTCCTTGTCTCTCCGTGCCTGTAGTTTGCCTTTCTCTTTGTCTCTTTCTTCGTCCCATTATCCCTTTCGATTTCCACTTTTTGTCCTATTTCGTCTATCATAAATGAATCCGACTATCTGCTTATAAATATATCTATGTATTAGAATATGAAGGTTATACAAGGATGATTTTATATTCTAGCATTTCAAAAATATCCCTGGATAAGAAAAATATAAATAGGATACAAAGAAATTTCCTGAACATGCTATACATTTTAACAGAACTAATATTATTCTTTTTTTTTTTTTCAGGTAAACCAAAACAAATTCTTGCTTCGATGCTTTCGCTTTTTGTTCACCTCTGCCAATGCGTAAGTCATATCCACAAGTTTGATCTGACATAACTCTCACGACGGGCCGGTTTAATCTACGGGATGCAGGAGATTGGAATACACAGAGAAAGTCATCAATTCAATTCAACGGCACGGCGGCAAAGTAGAAAATAAATCAAATAACACAGACACAAAATAAGAAAGAGAGAGAGAGAGAGAGAGAGAGAGAGAGAGAGAGAGAGAGAGAGAGAGAGAGAGAGAGAGAGAGAGAGAGAAGAGGGGCGGCAGGGCAGTCCACGAGCCGATTGAATAGCCAGTATCTGAGTTCACCTCCAGTATTGCAATGTATGAAGGAAATCATATAAACCAGGAATTATGGGGTATTGAGTTCTGATAGCACATTTTTGGAGCCGTTATTATGAAAATAACAGCTTGCAAATCCTATATAATCGTCATCACTTTATTGCGTGGTAATATATTTATTCTTCACTTAAACAGGCGAAGGAGAACACGATGGCGATTTAAGTGTAGAGTAAATTCTTCTGTACAGACGCACTATTGATAGGATTTACCACATATTGGTACTTTAGAATATTTTGTTTATGTATTATGTTTCGTGCAATAAGATTGAACTTCTATATCATCATGAGAAGAGCAAAGAGAATGCGAAAAAAAGTGAGAGGTAAAGTGAGTAGCAATTTCTGTACGAGGAATTATTTTTTGAAGTTCAATTTTCAGATTCAGATTTCTATTTACTTTGGTATTTTGTTCTATCATTCCCTCAGATGCACACAAGCAAAAATACCGTGTACAATTGCGCGCTCCCTTCAAAGACCAACGTATGAAAAAAGAGGAATGAAAAATAAATAGAAATCGCACCACAGTTTTTTTTTTTTTCTTTTTGATAAATGATTGTGTCTGTCTCTTTCTCTCCATATATATACATATATATATACATATATATACATATATATATATACATATATATACATATATATACATATATATACATATATATATAATTGTGTGTGTGTGTGTGTGTATGGGGGAGTTCGTGTGTATAAAATAAACAAATATATAAATGAGAAAATAAATATATATATATATCACATATATAAATAAATAATAAATATATATGTATATATATACACACGAACACATGATTACATGTGTATGTGTGATGTGTAATATATTATATATATACTGTGTACATATATGTGTACGCACGCACGCACGCACACACACACACACACACACACACACACACACACACACACACACACACACACACGCACGCACGCACGCACGCACGCACGCACGCATGCACACACATACACACACACACACACACACACACATGCACACACGCACGCACGCACACATTATATATATATATATATATATATATATATATATATATATATATATATATATATATATAAATACATACATACATATGTAGTGATCAACTGTCCGCTACGTGGTGGCGAGAGAGAGGGAGAGAGAGGGAGAGAGAGGGAGAGAGACACAAGCTTCGCCAGCAACAACCAGGAAGAGTGAGACGTAAAGACGATATACCTAAGACGGGAAAGCATTTGAAAAAGGCAGTAATAATAGTAACTGGGTCCTCAGAGTAGTCCGTGACGTCAAAACGTAGTCCAACGAAGAGATGGCGCTTGTGTCGCTTTTGTGTGACGTCAATCTATCGCCTGAGTTCGTAAACAAACAGCCGGATGACTGACAATACGTGGACCGTGTAGTTCGAGATGTCAGTAAAATTGCATGATTTATGTGTAAGAGGAAGGATACACATCCTATGTTCTCTTTCCATCGGTTTCCAAAGAATAAAGATTAGTTGAATTATAATAAGCTGATAATAGAGAAAATGTGTTGTTCCACATGTTTCATTTATCCGACCAATTCATCTAATACCATTCTATATATTTCAGATGTAATAAATGGCAGGATATGATTAATAAGAAACAAATCCACGACAAGACCTCTGAGGAATTAAATAGGAGCTTTCGAGTATGTAGTCTCGATTTCTAATTATTCCAATTCAAAACTGCTACACAATGCATACTAAGACCAAAATCTGGAAGATTTATACAAGGTGAATTAATATGCTTGGTGATTCTTGAAGAGAGGATCACCACCAAGTTCCAAAATCCCGTCCAACTCAACCTGATGAGAGGGTTGGTGGGGGCTATTCCTACCAATACCCCTAGGACTCACTGTGTGCTTATCACATTTGCAGTAAGAGAAAATGTGAGGGAAAAATGGACTTTATTATATCTATTAACTACTGTGTATCATTTCTGCAAGTTTGATATATGTTCTTGAGTTTGTAGTTTACATTATATTGTACTTCATGATTAATTTTGCTAACTGAGCACAATTCTCTCTTCTAGATTTACCATATTCTTACATGTTAAACTCATAATAATTATAAGGAAAAGGTAACTGTAGAAAACTAAGACAATTTACTTAGGAGGAAATAAAGAGATTGGAAAATAGGATACCCGACATATGGATTTCTTACAAGGTAATATATTGAAATTATCCTGTTAATTTTTTCCTTTCCACATGTGGTTCATAACATCCTGTTTAGGTGAATCAATTCAAGAGGGAAGTTCCTATGGCAATGGCGCTGAACACCATATGTTTATGGTTATTCCAATGTCTTCTTCCCTATCTGCTGGGTTTAATACTACATCTAATTTACATTCGTATAGTGGACTTTTTTTTTCTCCGAACGTGACTATTATTTATTGGTGTTGAATGCAATTTTCCACAAACAACTCCACCTGAAGTCACGTTGAAGGTATTGACATGAGAAGTCTATTTTGTAATTTCGCGTCGTCTACAAACTTTCAGATAACTTCCTGGGCTTACATTTGACTCTAAATCACCGAGGAAACTAAATTTAATCCGGGTCAAGGCCGATCCTTGAAGTGCTCCGCTAGTGCATCCCCCTAATTACAGTGCTCATCTGTCATGACGTTTTCCATGTATTCGAGGAGTTTGACTTTCAGTCCACCTGAGTGATTTAATTTAAATAATAGTCTTCTATGAAACACCTTGTCAAATGCGTTTTTTAAAGTCTAAGTATACACAATCCACCCAGCCGTCTCTTTCTTGTACAATTTCAGAAAACCTATCAAAGAAACAGAGATTTCCTACAAATGACCCTCTTTCCTTTAAACCAAATTGCTTACTTGATATATTGTTCTTTCTCCCAAATACTTGTTTCCTAACTATCCTTTCCAACAGCTTGCATACTATACTGGTTAACGGTCTATTCCTTAAGATCTCAGTTAGAAATCTCATCTGGTCTTGCTTTAGCCTTGTCTAAACCTTTTAGTAGATCTCTTATTTCATTATTTTTTAGTAATATTTTCCGTATTCTGATTTGCGTTTGCACAGTTATTTGCATTTGAAAGTGTAAGTGCGTGTGGGGGGGCCGCACGCATACGCACACGCACGCACACGCACACGCACACGCACACGCACACGCACACGCACACACACACACACGCGCACGCACGCACGCACGCACACACACACACACACACACACACACACACACACACACACACACACACCAGAGAGAGAGGAAGACATGCTGGAATAAAGTAAAATGACAATGCTTAAAAAGGGAGAGAACACTAATTATATTCGGCACTCACTGCCAGCGCTCTGCAGATTCGCAATCGGTAAGAATGTTAATTCTGCAATTAGGCAACGAGCGAGACACGTCGCAGTCAGCTGATCAGGAATGCAAACAGAGCGACGATCCAGGAAATCCACTTAACTGGAAAAGTCTGCACGAATTCAGGTGGACGTTTCGGTTGATTAGAGATAAACAATTCATAATTCAATTAGTGGTGCAGACAGTCAACCATATGTAAAGCCGATTCCTCCAAAAGAGAAAATAATACACGAACAACAATGCAAAGCCATTGGATATTTAACACAGCAATCCTATCGTCCGTCCGAACACAATTAATGCACAAATGCCACTGGCCTATCACGGATATGTAACTCGATTCTCTAAGGCTAAATTCATATCTAACATATAGTAATTCATTTGCAAATATAATAAAAGTTATCCATTCGAACAGCATTATAAAATAGACATCTATTTATTAAATTCACTGCATCGAAATTACACGCAGCAGATCCCTCCGAATAAATCTTCATAAGCAATGCAGAGTAACCCAATGTCAGCGGGCTTATTTACTGTCTACTTTAGATTTTAGTGAGTTTTGTTACATACAGATGGCTCGACGTGTGCTCAGCAGCAAGGAGTCTATCACTTGACCTTAGTGATCGAACCTGATTTCCCCATTCCTTGAATTGGCGGAAAAATGCGTTTTTCTTGCCAATACTATTGATATTGACATTGTTATAATTCTTATTGATAATATGATTATCATTTTTTTGTCAAAATATTGATAACATCAAAGACAATAAAAAAGTAGAAGTGAAGCTTTCAAAAAATCAAGGAAAAGGATAAATAGATGAGCTAGGTAAGACTAATAGTTGACTCCTTGGTGACTAAGCACGTGTATGTAAAAACAATACATAAACTTCTTATTACAGTGGGCATGGCATTGACGCCTTGCCACCCGTGCACATTGGGTTCAGTAAGTGCTACACGTTTCACCAGTTGTGTTATAAAAAAAAGGGCTTAAGTGCTCGAACGATATTTATTAGATTTATAAAGAAATCGGTCAGTTTTGACACGTGTTGCACAATATGGCCATGCATATATTGAAGCGTAATTAATTTCTCCAGTGTGTGTGTGTGTTTGCGTGTATGTTCGCGCGCCAATCAAATGTAAAACAAAATAGCGATAATTATAAAAGTGATTAATCATTCGATATCTCAAAGTTAATAAATTAATTTGACATTACACAAGAAAATAATAATAACCAAAGAAGCGAATAGTTATATTAAAATAAGCATGCTCTCTGATTTAAATATTATATTGAAAGAATGATCAAAAGAAACACAAATAAAAAAAATAGTTGTATTTTTATGAGAATAAATTTATCATTATCAAACAAGTAAAAACAATAATCGTGACTAAAGCAAATACTTGATGGACAAAAAATCAATCTTACTCTCCGTCGGAAAACAATAGGACTGCCTACACACTTCCGCTGAGCTCTCAAACTTACAAACCACTGTTATTTAATTACAACCTGTTATTATAACCAATCCATTTTCATTAACTGTTAATATGTATCTAACGCAGTATTGATATATGACCTCGATGTCTAACACATTCATTTGTTTTAACCATTAACCATTAACGCAATAAAGCAACAACGTTAGCTAAATTTGAAAATCAAGTTGTTTCATTATATGCTTATTAAAATCTATGTTCCAGAATAGCATTCCCATGTTACTGTCTTCCATTTCTAGTTCCTGTTCACTATGTTCTATCACGATGATACACTAAATTACTTCAAACGGGCTTACAGAGATGAACATGGCTACTGGACACTAGCCTGAAAGCTGGTTTACATTTTGCGTCATTGAGCGTCGTTTCATTTCTTGATACGGGGCCCATCCCTTGCTGGTTTTCATTTAATTTTTCTTATAGTTGGAAAGATACCCGCACCAGTAATTTTTAGCACTATATTTATCACTAAGAAGTGTTTTATATCTGTCACCCGAGTTATTTTTTTGTTCCAAGACTGATACACCATGATCTATACTACGATATTAAAAAAATGTTTTTCATTTCGAAGACGTGAATTCTTTTTTATCACTTTTGACCCATCACGTGGTGTCACCCTCTGTCACATGATGACTTCGCCACTTTGAGTTATAGTGTGATTGTTTTTTTGTTTTTTTTTTTAATTTTTTTTATGGTATCTGCTTCGAATCCCCGCGCTGTTTTTCTACTTCTGGCGTCTGGTCCTAGAGCATCCGCTTCGCCCTCATGTGTTCGCTGGATGACTAAGCCTTCTCGCGTCACAAGGTATTCTTAACGCGTCCAGGGCCGGCGACGACATCAGGGCATCACTATCCCATTGCCGACAGGTATGGCACATGCGTCCATGCCATGCCCACTGTGAGTTTACTTGTTTAATATGCTTGTTTTACACATAGGTGGCTACACTTGTACTGAGTCACCAATGAGCCAGTTATGAATATTGCCCATCTCGCCTGTTTACTCTTTTCATTGATTTACGAAAATATTGTACGTTATCTTAGTTTGCTGTTACTAATGTTTATAACATTATAGTAATTATAATGTTTATTATAAAACTATTATAATAATAACACCATCGATATTCATAGAATTAGTAAAAAAGACGTTTTTCCCGCCAATTCATGGAGAGGTAAAATCAGGTAAGGTCTCAAGATCTACCAGTTGACTCCTTTGTGGCTAAGCACTAGCAGAGCCATCAATGTGCATAGACAATTCATAAAAATATAAAAAATGAACACAGCATTTTCCCCATTTTTATTCATTTTCCCCGGCGGCAAGGGGTTAAGGGTAGTTTTGTTTAGATGGTTAAACTTTTCACACGGATCTGTACCTTTTTACTTGTACATATATACAGATATCATATTAAAAACAACAATAAAGACATTCTATTGTTGCAAATTTAAATACCGATTGATTCGCTCTTATTTAGTGCTGCGAACAGTCATATCGGGCATCCTGGGAGATCTCCATGACTGTGCTGAATTAGGATCGATATTAAACCAGGTTTCATCATTCAATGATTTTCTCCCTTTGGTAGCAGCAACTATAAATCGCCTAATACATACACTATGTATGGCAATGTGTGATTACGCGCGTATAATATATACGTGTGTGTGTATATCCATATATATATATATATATATATATATATATATATATATATATATATATACATACACGTGTATGTATATATACATATATATACACGTGTATGTATATATATATATATATATATATACATATACACACACGTGTATGTATATATGTATATATATAGACACACATATACGTGCATGTATTTATATATACATATACATATATACGTGTATGTATAAATATATATATACATATATATATGTATGTATGTATGTATGTATGTATGTGTGTGTATATGTTACGTGATCTTTTCACATACGCTCCCGTGTGTGGAAGTACAGATAACAGTAAACGCTTCGCTTTCCAATATTTCCGAGATAAGCTGATACAGAGCCAACCAGAATTTATTCCGATTTCATCGCCCGAGCTCGCAACAACAAGCGGTCGTTCAATCATATTTTATCGTCTGATTTGGCCAATCTCCGCCGCCCCTTTTCTCACTCGCAATCATGGTTCTCTTTCCGTAGTGAGGACGCAGATGTTACGTGGGTTTTACGTATGGAAATAGAGAGAGAAAGAGAGAAATATATATATACATTATATACATATATATGTGTATATATATAGACATATATATATATATATATATATATATATATATATACATACATACACATTTACACACATTTATATATACTGTATTTATAGAGACAGAAATCGACAAACTGAGAGAGAGAGAGAGAGAGAGAGAAAGAGAAAGAGAAAGAGAAAGAGAAAGAGAAAGAGAAAGAGAAAGAGAGAGAGAGAAGGAAAAGCATAGTAAGACATGTATCTTAAAAATGATCATCATTATAAAAACAGGAGTTTGGATGTCCACTTACGCAGGAAAATAATGAAAATCCCAAGAAGGATAAGAGTCCGTTTAAGTATCATCCTACAGTTCGCTTCATTTAAAAAAAGAAACGATGTGTAAAGACTTTCTACTAATGTTAAGAGTACCAACATCAAATCTTCCTCTTTTCTTCAACTTTGATAGACAGAATATATTCTTTTGGAGAGAAACCAAACACAATCGTCCCTGTGCTTCGATATGGAAGCTGACTTATCTAAACACAAAAATTTCGAACATCAACTAATACGGCAGATATTGGTGCATATCTAGGGACAATATTAATGATAATGAAAGAACTGGTAATAAAAATGTCATAAACGTCAATATAAATTTTAATACCAGTAACAGTTGTAATACTAGTGACGAAAAAAATAGCCATATCAATATTTATTATTAACAGTTAGGCTATAATTAACATAGTGATGATGCGAATGAGTTACATTGGTTACAACTGAAGATACGAAAATCTGAGGAAACCCTGTTGTACCGCTATGGCATAAAAGACAAGAAGAGGAAGGACCTTTAACAGTTGTTACTTTTTTTTTCTATTCAATGGCTTCCTCTTCCCACTTTCCCTCCGTTTGCTACAGGCTATTTCATCAGTTGGGGTGAGGGAAAACGGCAAAATGTAGCTATGATACAGAATATGTCCCACTTTCATAGAACATTTTTTAAAAAATCGTGTTTACTTTATATATGTTTGTTCTTTATGATTTTCATTTCCTTTTGCATCACCTAGTCCTAGCTCAAACGACCTTAATATTCAACAAGTCAGGGTAAATTATACAGAATAAAGCTTCTTTGCTGAGACACGGAGGACTGTACAAATATTCTAGAGGTCCTATCCTTTTTTATCAAGAAAACAGCAATATACACTCAAACGTGCACAAAGCGACATTTCACACTACAGCACCGGTGTTACAGCCAAGATTATACCCTTAACCCAAATATTTTAGGCTAGGCTGTTTTAAACCCAAGATATTAGTAAGGTATTAAATGGGCTAGACTAGAATATATACCCCGTCCGTTTTGCACGTAACAAATATATTACTATCTTGTCAGAAGATAATGACTGGTGTTAATACCGATCTTGCAGTGATGTCACAACTGCAGATATTCCCTTTACATGGAATTCTACAGGCTACCATAATGAAATCAAACTTTAAAGTTTAATTATGATTGAAATAATCATTATAATTATAACTGTGTATATAATAATAGCATTGTCATAAGAATTTGTTTATTCATCCCCCAAGGTGTTCGCCACTAATGACCTCGGTTGTTGATGCGGTAGATAATTTCAAATAATTAATCACACCTTTCTTAGGATGCAGACTACGCAGCGCTTCTGCGGCTTTACCGGACGCGTATTCCTAGTAAACTTGACTATGGGTGTAAAGCTTATTCATCTGCAACTCCCACTGTTTTCCGGATGTTGGACTCGGTTCATAATGAAGCTCTTAGAATCTGTACAGCGTCTTTCAGATCTTTGCCTGTGGAGTCCCTCTATACTGAGAACAACCTTTTTCATTGCATCGGGGCTACATGAACCTGATTTACTACACGAGACTACAAAGGATTCCAGGATCTCCTACATCCAAATTAATTTTCAACCCTATTGAGGATAGCCGATCCTATGGTAGGAGAATGAGGAATCTTGTGGAAGATCTTAATTTAAATCGCTCTCAGGTTTGGCTGTTATAACTCCCTAATTTCCCCCTTGGACCAATCAAGTCGAAATATTTTTTTTTCACCACACTTCTGAGTACCAAGGATCAGATGCAATATATACAGAAGACTCGAAGTCTGAATATGGTGTGGGCGTTGCAGCAGTGTTCAGGAGAAAGACTGCAGTTGACAGTCTTTCTCTAGCAGCCTCGATCTTCACTGCAGAGTTATATGCCATACTTGCAGCAGTCAAGGTGACTAGAAATCCTATAAACCATTCTATTGTAATATATTGTGACTCTCCTTGTGCTCAGCAAACAAGAGCTTAAACACAGCACATTCAATGGTGTGGGAGGTTCAAGATTGGCTTGCACTGATGTCAGCATGTAAGAAGATAACTTTGTGTTAGGTGCCAGCGCATGTGGGAATGAATTAACGATTGATTATTTAAAATTATCTGCCGCGGCTTAAGCTAAGGTCATTAGCAGCGACCAGCTTGTTAGATTGATTGATGTTGAAATATTTAAAACATTGAAATCAATTAATGTATATTCCAGTGGGAATGAGGGAGCTGATCGGACGGCCAAGGCAGCAGCCGCTCAGCCCTGTGATGCTCGCTTTTCTCTCCCACACAATGACTTGAAACCCAGCATCAAGAGTTGTCTTCACGATAAATGCAGGTGACAATGGAGGAATACTCTAGAACCAAACTGCGAGAGATTAGAGATGACCTTGGCAGTTGGGTGATAAACAAGTAGAAGTTGTATTGACAAGACTAAGAATCGGGCACACAAGACTGAATCATGGGCCGTTGATGGCTAAAAGTGGAGCATACTGTGAGGGATGCCATTAACAGAGGCGCATGTAGTGGAAAGATATTCAACATTCTTATACCAAAGACATATGTATTTGTCTCCCCCATATACACTGAAAAATGTATTAGGGGAGGATTGGGACATTGAAAGTCTTATTAGTTTCCTTAGGAAGATTAACATTTCTAATAGAATATAATTATGCATAATATTTATGCAATATTTCAATACATATAGATCATAATATTTATGTTTTGATATTTAATAAACTTATTATTGTTTATAAGACATTTAATGCAATATTTTTAATGTCATAAATAATCTATCATTTCAATCCAACAAGGTATTCGCTAGCTGTTGATGCTGCAGATAATTTTAAATAATCAATCAATCAGTCATCCTGTACTGCATGCTAAATGATGAATGACAGAATGCTTCCACAAATAAGTTATTTCAGTTTTGAGTTTAATATGTTGGCCTATAGAAATCAACTGTGAGATCACTGCATGATCGGCATTGACAACAGCCATTATCTCCTAGCAATATAGTAATACATTTATTACATGCAAAAGGGAATCTAAACTGGTCCAGCCTAACTTATAGCTCAGGTATAAAATCCTTGCTAAAATAAACCCTGGGCGGGTTTTTAGTCTGGGCTGTTATACCGGTTTAAGCTCAGAACATGTTTCGTGATTTTTCAGTTAAGGAAAGTATGAATGCCAGGTACGTAAGGCAGATATGCACCAGGCAAGGAACACAAGTGAGTGCCAGGCAAATCGATTACGAATATCAGGTAAGGCAGATATGCGCCAGACAAGTAGATTACGAATATCTGGTAAGGTAAATATGCGCCAGGCAATTAACACAAGTGAGTGTCAGGTAAGTAAGTTATTAGTGTCACTAGTAAGTAACACAAGTAAGTGCCAGGTAAGTAACAAAAGTGTTTGGTAATTAGAGTATGAATACCAGGTACATAAGGCATATATACAAAAGGGAAGTAACGCAAGCGAATGCCAGGTACACAAGGCAGATACTCGTATGCACAAATTAGAAATACCAGGTAAGGCAGATCAGGCAGTTAACACAATTGAAAGCCAAGTACATAAAGCAGATATGTGCCAGGCAAGTAACACAAGTGAGTGCTAGGTGTGTAAATGAATTGTGCTAGATATGCACCGGGCAAGTAACACAAGTGAGTGCCAGGTAAGTAGATTACGAATACCAAGTAAGGCAGATATGCGCCAGGCAATTAACACAAGTAAGTGCCAAGTAAGTAAAATATTGCCAGGTACATAAAGCAGATATGTGCCGGGCAAGTAAGTGCCAGGTAAGTAACAAAATTGAGTCCCAGGTAAGTAGAGCATATATACACCAGGGAAATAACACAAGTGAGTACCAGGTATGTAAATTAATAGGGCCAGGTACACAAGGCAGATAGGCACCAGGCAAAAGACACAAGTGAGTGCCAGGTACGTAAGGTAGATAATTACAAGGGAAAAAAAAGTGAATGGCAAGTATGTAAGGCAGTAGTAAGTAGAAAACAATATCATCAAGAGACATTTTATTCCCAGGAGGCAGAATTTTAGATGAGAGCAATATGACACTAAAAAGAGAGGGACGTATTTCTGATGTAAACTTCATATATCTGAATACATTATTAATCATGATAATTATAATGTCGATACTTAGTCCTGATTGATATGTTTCAGTATGAATTAAGTTTGTGGGATCGCTCCAACATTTTATTTTTCCGATATAATAAATAATAATGTTTAAAAATCCTATTAGAGTAAGATGAATTTCTTAATATCTACTGTATTATTCAACTTCTGTTCACGTAATCAATCTGTAAAGAGAAAACGCATCATAAGTATCAGTACTCCATAAAAGGACCTCTTATGTCTTTTAAGCAATGTCGTCTCCATCATCTTTTGGCAACGACTTCTGGCACTCGATTCCTCATCTCGAGCGTTAGCGTATGTCCTTTTTTCCCATAATGTTTTATTAGCTTGCCATAGCTTGGCAAGAGAATTGAGAACGGTGAGCTTGCAATAGAGAAAAAGTCGAAGATAATGTTGTAATGAAAATATTCCCTCCATGAATTTGTTCTATTATTGCCACACTATGTTTCTGTAAAATCAAGAATTAATAACAGTTTAAACCGAGACGTAACTCATTCGTGCTGCTACTCCAAACACTGAATATACTTCATTTTTGGAACTAATATTAAAAACAAACTTTGTTAATCTAAATCTGTTTATACTTACTCTTCGATTTTGTATGTATGTGTTTCTTTCATCCATGCTACGTCTGTTCTTTAATGTCTGTTCTTCACCGAAAGAAAGTTCCAAACTGTTTTGCAAAGTATAATTGCAAATTTGGTCTCCTTCTTTTCATTTCACTATCGGCTTCAGCTTCATTTTCTTTGAGCGTAGACTGTTTTCATTAGTTTTCAGTGTTGTCAATTCGTTCGAGGAACACTGAACACAAAAGGAACTCATCAGAGTTTGTTTCTACATATTGGTTTCGTTGTATCGATTGTCAACTAAAAGCAATTCTGACTGCTGTTGCTTATCATCATAAAAAAATGTATATTTCTCTGTTACGTTCGTACTAAAACTTCTGAACATAATATAGTGTTTAAAAAAAAAAAAAAAGACAAAATAATTCATAGGTTCGGTCGACTCTAGGATTATCAAAAAATACACATGGAAATAATACTCCATCCCTTTGCCCCAGAGCCGAGAGGAAGCACAACAATCTGCAGCCAAGTCTACTTGAGACGAATACAAGGCAAAACAGCGTTCACTCTGGGACTGCCGTGAGTAAAGAGGAGGAGCCAACTGAGGCAAACTAAAAGTGACTTGCCTTGCCTGTTGCTATATTTGTAATAAACCGTAGAAGAAAATATATGTAAACTTAAATTATATTGCTTATTTGTATACTAATATTAATTTCAACGTTTGCCGAGCAGATTTTTAAAAGTAAACGTGCGTTTATAGCCTATGTTAAGATATTTACGGATATCATAAAGTTCGCATATCTAAATCTTAGCATATGCGAAATTCATTATACTTTTACGTTTCTCTTTCCCACAAGTAACGGCAACAGATATACCAGCCGGTGGCACGCGACACACACACACACACACACACACACACACAGAGAGAGAGAGAGAGAGAGAGAGAGAGAGAGAGAGAGAGAGAGAGAGAGAGAGAGAGAGAGAGAGAGAGAGAGAGAGAGAGGGAGAGAGAAGCCGTTAGCAGGATACACTAAACATCTCTTGTAGTCTACAAGGACATATGGAGGACGGATTTTTTTTTTCTTCAAGTTATTGTTGCTACGAAGTAGGTGTGTGTGTTCTCCTACGTGTGCGCGTTTGTATGTGTTTATGTGTATGTACGTGGGTGCGTGTGTGTTTACATATGTGTATCTATGGGTATTTGAAGGATACCATTAAAATGATTATGAAAACAAAACCTAAATTTTAGTGCACACCCATAGCATAGCATAGCTAAAAATACAACAAGGAGAGGAATAATAACAACGGGAAAAAACGAAAATAACAACCCTTCTTTTCCTTTTTAAACAGGACCAGAGACTGACTGCGACAATCAATACACACCAACAATGAACAAACGAAGTTCCTCGTCGCCAAGAATGCCACAGCCGGTGCTATCAGACGGATTGCCAATACTGGGAAGTGGATCGTTGTGAATAGAGAGGATCGGCTCTCATTTCTGAGGCTGACAGAGACAATTTAATAGATAAATATTTGCAATAGAAGCGTCTCTCGCAAGAACTAAACAACCGCTGTTCGCTCTCATCTCGCACCTGTCATTGGTATTCACAACTTATTCTCCTGGTATGCTGTAACATGGTACTCAAGTTTCGGTACTGATACAGGTGATTCTTCATTTGCACGATTACTTCATTTTGTAATTAAAGGGGAAAGGATATATTGATAAAGGCAAAGGGGAAGGAAATGTGACAAGGGAAAGAACGTCATATGATTTGATA
>NC_061830.1:33642217-33657217 GCF_019202785.1 Penaeus chinensis
CATTTCACAAAAAATATAGAAAATGGGCACAGCATTTTCCCCATTTTTTGTTAATTTTCCCCGACGGCATTGGGTTAAATATTTTCCTTGTAGAGAGCGACTGTATAAAATAAGAAATGCATCCGAAACGACCGTCATTTTTGCGAATTTTTGTTGTTCATTGATATTGCAATGATTAGGAATGACATCATTATCCTTATTGGTAACATTTTGCTGGTTTTACGTCTTATGCAGAAGAGTTACTGTTACTTCCCCTATATGAAAAGAAAAAAAATAATAATATAGATGGCTGGTATTACGTGACTGTGTTGACAAATCGAAAGATAGTGATATTACCTGAATCAAGCGAAATATACGCTCGTACACACACACTCACGCACGTACATACGTATATATATATATATACATATATATTTATATATATAATATATACATATATGTAAGAAATGTAAAAGGCCTGCGCTCCGAATGCTGGTTCGAGCCCAATCTCACGGCAAGAAAACGACATGTCGACTTCAGAGTGTCATGGCACATGTGTTTGCGCACCGAACCGCAGTTGATTAGGAAGGGCATCCAATCAGACAAAGGTGGTACTGCCAAATAACCTCTCAGTAGGGAATTTAGAGAGGCCAGTGTCCTGTAGTGTAATGAATGGCTGTTTAAAAACACACACACAAATAGAAAAGCGTTTTTATTTTAAATTTGTATTGCGCTCCATTGAAACTTCATAGGAAAACAAAGTTCCCGGTCTTCTGATCGGTGGGTAAGTGCTGTTCAGACATCCTGTTCTTATATATAATTATCTATGTATATAACTATTTTGTTTTTGATCATTTATTCACATGTAACCTGAATTTACGTGAAGTATATGTATATAAAATAAATAGTTATATGAGTATACTATCGACATACTGTACCTTTTCCCATATTTCATAATTGATTGTCTTTATACCCATCGTCCCTCTACCATGCGCTTGAAAATCAATGCTTATGTTTTGTCACTAACTTCAAGATTAAAGAATCCTGTTCAAAAGTTAACCTTTTCCACTGAATGTATGTGATATATAAACATACGTGAAGTATATTTTATATAACAGAGAAAGAGAGAGAGAGAGAGAGAGAGAGAGAGAGAGAGAGAGAGAGAGAGAGAGAGAGAGAGAGAGAGAGAGAGAGAGAGAGAGAGAGGGGGGGGGGGGGGACATTACGAACCACTGCCGGATCAGTTGAGTCTGATTGTAATATACCGAGTTGTTTTTAGGGACATAACACAGACACGCGGCAGACGATATCGCAATATAATTTTCAATTAAGCTTGATTGTATTATATCAGTTTACTAGTAATGTGTTTACAAAACATGCGCTGCAAATAATTATTATTATTGATCACATCATAGAAGATTACTTCCTTGTAGAGTACAATACAACCTCACAAACCTTTGGAGTCAGAAACAATAACAGGACCTTATACGACATAATAAACACCGTGTTGTGTTCCCTCCCGGCTCCTTGCATTATGCAAATGATCTGAGAAGCGAGCTTTAGATGGCACGTCTCACGGGTGTTATTGGGAACGATCGTATTACCAACGCAAGAGGAAGAGGTACTTACTTGCCTGTGCTGGCATTCACGTGTTTGCTTCAATCGATTGCTGTCTGTGGTAAAATTGCCTTACTTGTTATTACATTAACTCTACAAGTGTAGAGCCTGTATATTTGAATATGTAAACTACACACACACACACGTGTGGGTGTGGACGTGTGTGTAATTTATATATGTGTCTACATATGTGCAAAAGAATACACGTAAGTTATACTAACTCTTACAACACCCAGCCGTTAACTGCAGGTGCTTCAGAACGAGGTGCATTGAAGCCGAAACCTCAGCCGAGATTTAATGGTCGCATCTCACGGCATTACTAACTCCCTAATACGCTTTCTGCATTTAAGGAGGGCGTCGTTAAGCACATTATGCAAGTGGAATTCATGTGGAGGTGTGATAAATGCGCACAGTTAATGTATTGGGCAATTAATATGTTCATGAGGGTTCGATATTTAGTTTTATGATTATAGATGGTGCATTAACCACAGCTAGCGTGATAACTAGTGAAACCACTATCGAATATGAAAAATAATGACCGTTCCTGATAGTTTCCTCTCTTTTCTAGTTTCTATAACTTCTGTCCCTTCCACCATTTGATACAAGACAAAGTAAAAAAAAGTTCAACTAATCTGTATTGAGCCACAGCACCAATGTTCCCCAAATTCTGATCTTCTTTCTCGTACAGATGACATCACGTGATCGCCAACAGCAGGAATTGCATGATCATTGAGCTTTTTTTTTTCTATTTAAGTAATCCTGTTGTAGAATATATTTCCTTGTAAACTTTTTCAACATGCAGTGGAAAATACACCTAAACAAAATTGAATTATTGGAATACCCTCAGGAGAAGTCTCCCCACTTACAGGAACTGCTTAGTCACTTGGGAGCAATGCATGACCCAGGTCGGCGTAAGGGATTTCTTGACGAGGCTGGGCACAACAGGATGAAAAAGTAATTTTAATGAACCGCTGCATCACTTTTTTTAAAAGAAAAAAAATGATCTGAAAAGCCTTGAAAAGATTGCTTTATACTGGCTCTCTATGTAACCTTCATAAATGCAAGGCACGTGGATTTACATTATATTTTGGAAGTCACTTTTCCAGATCATTAAGAAGGAAACTGAGAAAATACAGATATCTTGATTTGTTAAATACACTATATACATATAAACATATATATATATATATATATATATACATAGTTATAAATATGTGTGTGTGTACGTGTATCAATATGTATTTGCATATGTGTGCGTATATATATATGTGTGTGTAGTGTGTGTGTGTGTGTGTGTGTGTGTGTGTGTGTGTGTGTGTGTGTGTGTGTGTGTGTGTGTGTGTGTGTGTGTGTGTGCATACATACATATATATACATATATATGCATACATACCCATACACGCACATATTTATAAATGCACACACACACACACACACACACACACACACACACACACACACACACACACACACACACACATAAGCACACAAATAAGCACACATAAGCACACACACACACATAAGCACACAACACACATACACATGTATGTGTATGTATGTATATGTATATGTATATGTATATGTATATGTATATATATATATATTGTATACACATATATATTTGTGTGTGTGTGTGTGTATACATATATGTATATTTGTATAAATATATATATGTACATATATGTATATTTATTTTTGTATATATATGTATATATATACAAATATATAAATATATATACATATATATAAATATATATACACATATATAAATATATATGTACATATATATAAATATATATATACATATATACACACAGCAGACTTGTACTTTGACCTAAATTAAATGAATATAGATGAAAGCAACATCACACTCAAGCACACACAAGTAACCAGTATCAGTAACCCAGAAGCTCCCCTGGGATTTCTCAGAAGTGCAGAATGTATGAGTGCTCGGCAACTTGTTTCCAACCAGGTTCTCAGTCAGGAACTTAGGTGCAGGGAGCCTCGCCTTCAATCTTGTTAGGTGGCCCTCAGAGGCTCGTGAATTTGGGTCTGGTGGTTCAAGCAAAATTCCTCGTGGGTGGAATGTTTTGTGCCTTCTTATTAATGGCATTATTGACTTGTTTATATTTTGTATATATACACATGGATGCATACATACAAACATATATACATATATATATATATATATATATATATATACACATATATATGTGTGTGTCTGTGTGTGTGTGTGTGTGTGTGTGTGTGTGTGTGTGTGTGTGTGTGTGTGTGTGTGTGTGTGTGTGTGTGTGTGTGTGTGTGTGTGTGTTTGTATATATATATGTATACATACATATATATATACACACACATATACATACATATATATCCAGGAGACAGCAAATAGATCTCTTCATCACTTGGGGAATGTGATAGCTCCCAGAGGCTACCGTGTGCACCTAGGAAGGTTTCAGTCAACAGGAACAAAAGAATATATTCGCCAGCACTCAGTAAATGAGAAGCAGAGACGCTGTCACACGGAAATGCAAGGTGAGGGAGATTGGGTAGGAGGATATGGGAGAAAAAATGAGGGAGAGAGAGAGAGAGAGAGAGAGAGAGAGAGAGAGAGAGAGAGAGAGAGAGAGAGAGAGAGAGAGAGAGAGAGAGAGAGAGAGAGAGAGAGAGAGGAAAGAATGGGACAGAGAAGAAAACTATATATATGATAAAAATAACCTATGGGAATTCCTTTCACATCGCTCTTCTCTATCTGCTGAAGAATAAATAAATGAATGCACGAACAACAAAATTGCCTAAACAAAACAGAAATGAAGCGACACCCGACAACCAGATATTCAAGGCGAGTACATGAAAGCATTACATTCTTGCCTCGTAACCCCGTAATAACTCGGAAGGCGACAGACCTTGGGTTCGGTAGACAGACCGAAAAGGCGACGTATTCTTGGTCTTCGTTTCCAGGCTTCCGTTATCCCTGCTCAGCCAGCTTGGGTCCACCTACGGGCTTTTTGTGTTGAACTATGTGTGCTCCTAGTGATAACATCATTACCTTTTTTTTTATAATTATGTTTCTCCTTTTCTCTTTTTATTGGCGACCCCTTTATAAATGCATCTTCTAAATGACAGTGCTGGTGAAGCGGGGGGAAAAAAAAAGAACAAGCGCCAGGGTTAATGGAGCCCTGTTGATCTATAAAACCAAAAGAAAAGAAAAGAAAAAACCCTTGTAAGCCCTCAATTTAAGATAGGGCTGTCTGTGGATGAGTGGTGTAGCTACTTTCATGCTGATTATGACTAAAAAAAACAAAAACGTCCAGCTTCTCACAAAATAAGGCAATGTTCTATGTTCAATGTTCCTGGAGGTCCGTCGCCATGTCACCGTAGATCCAAGAGGAGGGGGGGGGGGGTACACATACATACGTTCGTCTTAACACTTGTTTATTCAGTTGCACCGGGCCCTTTAAATAACAGGGGTTTTGATATAAACTTTGTAAAAAGACATATAAAACAAACATTATTCAACAGTGAAGTGGATATATAAAACAAAACTCAATTATAAAGATAGCAAATAAATGAATAAAAGTAATACAACAAAACGAAAAATACAAATATTTAAGGTAAAAGTGAAGATCCGTTGAAAACATTAAAAACAATAAGAAGTGAAGTAAAAACCATGAACTATAAAAAGTGAATACTTAAAATACAAGCAAACAAATAAAATATCTTGCCAGAGCCCTTAAAGATGGAATAAAAGATGCCAAAATACTTTTATAATTTACTTAGAGGAAAACGAAAGAATAATGGATTTCGCTGCTACTAATAAAACTGAAAATTATACAGTTAAATGGTAAACAAACCATGCGTATAAATAAAAGAACTGCAGCTTAACACATCTTAATAAAGCTATAATAATAGAGGCAGACTAGTTCAACATGCTCGGGTTTCTAAAATGCACGATAACAAAATGTAAAACAAATATATATATATATAAAATAGGCTAGATTTAAATGGCATAGCTATTGAAAATTATTTTAAAAATGACCAAAAACAATAATAAGGAATAGCTAAGGGTAGGGCGAAGTGTCAGGTGACCCGTCTGCCGCGACTCCTCCAGGATCATACAGAGTTTCCGTGGCCAGATAAAAGGGCAGAATTTGGAAAAAGGGCAAAGATCTAGTGTAAGGTAACAGGCGAGAACTCAGGAGGAAGTGCTAGATAAAGCGAATATAGGAAGTTAGACGAAGAGGGATAATTCTGTAGAAGACTACAGATAAAGCTAAGGACCAAGAGGTTTCAGAGGAAAAGTACATAACAGTAATTATAAGGGAATAGAAAATAGTAAGGAGTAAGAATACAGAAGATTAACTTAAGGAAGGTGAAGGTAGGAATCGACAAAGCCAGGCTAAGGCAAAAGGGAACAAACTTTTGTATGTCAGAGAGAAGCAAAAGGGGCGAGTATGAAAGAGAGAGAGAGAGGGGGGGGGGGGGAAGGAAATAGGATGAGGAAGAGAAAGAAAAGGAAGAAAGAGGAGGAGAGGGGATAAAAGGAGTAGGAGATAGTGAAGGAGGAGGAGAGGGAGAAAAGGAGTAGGAGAGAAAGGGGAAGAAACTGGGGGAGAGGGAAGGCAGAGGGAGGGAGGCTTGGAAGCCTCACACGACGCTTCTTCATTATTTGTCTTTTGGTTTTGCTGCTCTTTCCTTAATATTTTTCTTCCTAGTTCCTTCTTTTTCATATTTTCTCCTGTCTCATCATTATTTTTTCTACAGGTCCTTTCCCTGTCTGTCTTTCTATCTCCCCCCTCTCACTCATGTTTTTTTTTTCCCCTTCCTCGTTTCCTCATCGGCAGCGCCATCACCAGATGATAAGGGTAATGATTTATTCCAAGCATGTTGCCAAAGAAAACTAAAAAGATTAAACAAAATCATAAAAGAAAATTGTTATCCTTGGCACCTCCGCCAAACTTAAGGCTTCTGCGACAGTTTTCTTAAAAGCAAAGTTGCAACAGGATACACACATATGCTAAACACACACACACACACACACACACACACACACACACACACACACACACACACACACACACACACACACACACACTTTAAATTAAGAATATTAGTAATACTATTGACTGAATGACGGCAATATTTAGACTTTGGACTCGTTACAACATCCTGGCCATGAGAAAACACACTAAGTGTGTTCCTTTCTTTCCATCCCCCTTATATGACGGCCGCAAAAACGCTCTTACCTACAATGATTCATATTCCAAAAAAAATAACAAGTATTAAAAAATACTAAAGTTGGGGTATAAAAAATACGCTGATACACAAACTTAGGAAAGGATTACTATAGTTCAGTGAAATCAGTTTACGATAAAATAAGATAAGCTTGTCATGCCGGAAAGTGGATGAGCGGTCTTTTGGAACATAAAGCAAAATGTAAAAGGATCTGACTGAGTAGTGCCAGAAACGCAACGTGGCAGAGATGCGGAAAGCAGTGACGACGGGGGAACTGTAACTGGAGGCAAATGACTGTTGACATCTTTGAGAAAACGCCGAGTCCAAGGTTTATCCATGGGCAGAGAACCTAAGTAAGTGGTCATCCCGAAAAACCGATGTTTGGTTGCTGAATGGTGCGAGGCTAGAGAGAGATTGGGAGAGATCTTAACTCTGAGGCGAAAGAAGACTGATTTACTGATCTAGTAGTTTAGTAAATCTGTTTTCTAGTATGGTGTAACCGCCTGTGTACGTGGGTTGGTGTGTAGATGCTGGCTCGGAGTATTTCAGAAGGCCAGGTTGCCTTGCCTCAAACATCCAGTTGCAAACAGTTCATTCAGCAGGATTACTTCCTTCTTCGCAGATTCGTAATCTTCAATTGGAGAAGCATAGTAATTAGTGAATTAGTATGTCAATGGGCGTGTACCACGAAGTCTTTAATTTTAATTTTGTTATTTTCACTAAAATTCGTTCTACAATCTGCTCTCATCGGTAGGTGAATAATCTATAGCCATTTGTCTCTCTCTCTGCCTGTGAGGATCAACTCGTAAGGGATTTAATAGTGACAAGGGATTTAATAGTGACCAGGGAAGGTAAGACTGGTTCGATGCATTTCAGTTGGCGAATTGAATCGGTCGAATTGCATGACGAAATGCTGCTGCCGAGTGGGGCTCCAGGCGCTTTCCAATCTGAACTGAAATCTGAATGGGTAACAGCTGAGATCATATTCGATTCTCACGAAGGTTTGTCGCAGCAAGACTTTCCCTATTGTTTTCTTTGTCTCTCTTCCTTCTTTTTGTGTTTCTCTATAGCCACGTTAACTTCGTGTTCCCCTGACACTTTCTCAATTAAATTATTGTGCCCACGGGGAGTGTGTAAAATCTCGCTATCATTACACATGTATGAGTAGATAGGTAATGTCTATGGAGCTAGTTAGATCCTAGTTGCACACACTCCTTTTAGTGTGGTATGGTTGGTTTAGTACTGGCCTCACGGTTTCATACCCGGAGTGACTAGGTTCGAGGCCCGGTCAGGGAGGGTTGTCACATATATAAATAAATATATATTTATAAATAAGTAAATATGCGTATGTGTGTATGTGTGTCTGTGCATGTGTGTGTGCATGTGTGTGTGTATGTGTGTGTGTGTGTGTGTGTGTGTGTGTGTGTGTGTGTGTGTGTGTGTGTGTGTGTGTGTGTGCCCGCGCGCGCGCGTGAAAGTGCACAAATATATATTTATTTATTCATTTATATATATATATATATATTTATGAACACACACAGAATGGTTAACATACAATCGAGATACGTAAAAAACATATGAATTCATGAATGGGAAAAGCAAACAAACATATAAAAGATATATATAAAAAATCAAAGCTTAGACCCCTTTCCATTCACAGAGAAAGACGAAACTAAAGCCGACCGAAACCGAGAGGACAGTTCCCCGTAATCTCTTACTCCATCAGCGGCGTCTCATCTCACCTGAGGAAAGTAATTAAAACTTCACTGGAGTCTGGCCCTATTTGCACACGAGGCAGGTGACGCCTCTGCTTTTGTAACACGGAGGGAGCGGGTTGAATTTATATATAATCTGTGCATATGAACACACACACACACACACACACACACATATATATGTACATATATATGTGTATATATAAATATATATGTACATAGATATATATTTATAAATTTATATATATATGTAATTATCTATTTATGTACATATAAATATATATGTATATGTTTTCTATCAGTATCTCTCTCTCTCTCTCTCTCTCTCTCTCTCTCTCTCTCTCTCTCTCTCTCTCTCTCTCTCTCTCTCTCTCTCTCTCTCCCCTTTTTTTCTCGCCGGTCAAGAATCTCAAGATTACGCTCATTAAAGACTTTGGAAATTTGAGATGTTTGTCAGAGTTTCAATTAAGGAGCAGCATCTATGAGCATCATCAAGGGATCTCCTTGAGTCGCTGCCAGATGAAGTTCAGATCCGGCGAGTCAGAAGTCAAAGCCAAGTATTGCTCCGTAAAAGCATTTGCGTGCTTGCTCTGCCCTCAGTGTTGCTAGCTTTGGAAAAAGAAAATGGCACACGGTCAAACGTTTGTGTGTGTGTGTGTGTGTGTGTGTGTGTGTGTGTGTGTGTGTGTGTGTGTGTGTGTGTGTGTGTGTGTGTCTATGTATATATAATATATATATATATAAATACACATATGTATATATGCATACATACATGTACATAGATAAGCAGACAGATGTAGACATGGGTATAGATGGATAGATAGATGAATAGTACAAACGTTTTCTAAAAGACAAAATAACCTAAAACTTTTCCATTCAAAATATAACATAAAAACAAACTTTCCTATCGGATTCTCCCACATTCCCTCAAGGCCATAAAAATATTGAGAGAGAGTTGACTATTCCACTGAGATCTGTGTGGTCGCAGTACTCGGATTTTAAACGTATGGAGCCCATTGTGTCTCTCCATAAAAACAAAAACAAAAACGAAATGCTGTGCGAGGCGTGGCAGTGGAAGCGACATTGAGGCCATTTCTTTTCTTGCGGGCGGTGAACGTTTCCTGAAGAGCAGGGTAGTCTGAAGGATTCTCTTTGCTATGCTCAAGTAATCTTAGTGTCGAGAGAATAACAACAAAAGTTTTTTTTCCCACTTTTTTATGAGATAATTCAGTTGAAAATGAAATACATCTCGGAAGTAAAATAAATAATAAATAAATAAATAAATAAATAAATAAATAAATAAATAAATAAATAAATAAATAAATAAATAAATAAATAAATAAATAAATAAATGAATAAGTAAATAAAAAAAAACATGTAATAGCCATGGATGTCGGTTTTAGAAGTAATCAAGAGTTTATGATAATTAATAATCTACCGTCAAATTACTCATTAAACCATTTATTCGTATTTGCAAAGACCGTAACAATAATTATAGTCGGTTTGGTGATGACAACAAAGGAACAGAAAATAACAATATTAAGATTACAGTACCACATTGCTAAACTCATATAATTGGCAATTTCGGTAAAGAAAAGAGATACAAAGCAGCTTTGTTTATACTTTCAATATTTCCTCGCTAAACAGAAGTTTAGTAATTTTTTTAGTTATTCGCGAAACATTGTTAATTTCTATAGAATATCACGTTTTCATTTTTGGGTGAAAAGTATCCGTCATCTAGCTACATAATTTTTTTTTTTTTTTTTTTTTTTTTAATGAAAGCCTCGTTTTGAAAGGTTATTAAAAAAATTAAGAGTTATTTAACAAGTACTGTAAATGGTTAAAAGAAAACAAAACTATGAGGGATAAAGTAACACTGAATAGACCCGCATCACAGTCTACTTCAATTTAAGAAAAAACGATATATTTGCATCAATGGCTTCAATTATTATATATTTGGAGGAACTAATCCCCCAAGCTGACCGTTAGCCTCGTAAACCAAAATATTGTTCGGTGCTTTGGTTGGGGTTAAGCAGTCATACTTCATTTGCCTTGATCACTGCTTCTAATGCTAGATATTGACAGCGTACACTTCTTCGCTGCTTCTTCGTGTAGATTACCAGGTGCGATCACTTCCTTTTAGATCAGATAACTATATTTTGTTTCAAACAGTCAAGTAGCAGATACATATGGCTGCATTTAGTACACTTTCGTGGCGCAAATTCATAGAATCTACACGGGATCGTAGCGCGGAAACACAGCAGTATCTACGCGACCCAGATGCCGTTGTCTTGTTTCTTATAATGTTCGCAACCACACTAGTAACAAACCTGTGAATGAGGATTATAAGAAAGGTACTAATAATGATGATATTAATAATATGAAAACAGCAGTAGTAATAATGATAATAATAAGATGGTAGTACAAAATGATAATAAAAATAAGACAATAATAACAATGATGATGATGATGATGATGATGATGATGATGATGATGATGATGATGATGATGATGATGATGATGATGATGATGATGATGATGATGATGATGATGGTGATGATGATGATGATGATGATGATGATGATGATGATGATGATGATGAAAATAATCAACTCATGATAATAATAAAAATAACAATAAAACTAAAGATAAAAAATGATAATATAGGAATGACAATAACAATGATGGTGATAAAGCAGAGACTACACCTACAATAATAACTAATAAACCAACACTAATAATAATGACAAAGTTGATAACTACACCTGAACCGACCATACCAGGAATTGTAAAATTTCTCCGTCTCTTTCGCTATCAAGGTGACCGGCGTTGGAGCGTATTTTCCACGCGAGCGACGTCTGCGCGAGCCAACTGTCTTTCCGGCCGATTAGTCAGCAGCCAACTGGCCTCCTGAAGGGTTCCGCCGACCCGCGTGCCAACGAAGACACTAAAACTCGCGAGAAAAAGCAGAGATCAGCTTTCTTCAGAGGGAGTGTAATTCTCTTTGTCTCTTTATTTATTATTGTTATTTTTGTTATCATTTTTTTTTTTTTTTTTTATGAAAGTGGCTTTTCTATCACTTTTCATTAATTACTAAGTAATGAAATAGTCATTATAATGTGTTCCCATATATATTTAAAAAGTATTAATTAATTCACGTATATGCTATTGAATAAATAGATATATAAAATCGAATAATATATAAATTACCATATAGATTAGATCTGTATTGACAGTATTCGATGTTCACCTCAGCCGGATTTTCATAATGTTAGAAACAGAAACGGGAAATGTTAGGAAATCAGCCTCCTATATTAATATGTTTATTTTTTGACACACAAACAACCCTTTCTTATTTTATCACACAATCACTTTGGAGAACTAAGTTATCTCGCCGGTAGGAATTCCCTCACCGAACCGTGCTGAACTTACAACTCTTCTTTGAGTTTTGCTGCGTAAGAGAGAATAAACTGGAGATTACGCTATTTGCAAAGAAATTGGAGTATGAAATAAGGTAATCTAATTGAAGAGAATATAACTATGATGCGGTGATGGCGATGATGAAAAGCAATAAAAAAATCGTTGCAGAACATGAATTATCGCACATAAATCTCCCGTTTTAGTTTCGATCAAGCTTTCCAAATAGCATTTCTCTCCTCTCGCCCTCTCTCTGCATTCATATTTCTGCCATAAACGACTTGCCCTAATAATAGCCACCCTTCTCTCACACCGGCAGCATATGGCGAATCGACTGTTGCGGGGAAGACAGAAGAGATAGAAAGTCGATCCCTCCAGACCTAATCTGTAGCGAAGCCATCCCGAGACGGTAAAACAACACTGCTCACTCTCTTCAAATGCTTGGATATATTTCAGAAGAGGAAGTGTATCATCAGTATCATGGTATGGATCATGAATATCAATTGTCTACCAAATCAGGTAAGACAGAATTAATAATTCTCACTCAAACGTAAACAGAAATCGAATATGAAAAATGATGCCTTATGGACGTCCGCTGTCTGGGAAGTGAGGAATTTGTCTTTTCTTTTTTTTTTCTCCAGGTTGGCAGGGGACTCGGTCAGAAGGAATGGGAGACAATATGTTCAGCGTCAGTGTTTTATTCCAGGCTTTTCTTTCCATCAAACTTTCGCTCATGACAGTTACTACCAACGCGGAAGAAACAAGAGATGCAGCTAGAGAGAGAGAGAGAGAGAGAGAGAGAGAGAGAGAGAGAGAGAAGAGAAGAGAGAGAGAGAGAGAGAGAGAGAGAGAGAGAGAGAGAGAGAGAGAGGGAGAGAGAGAGAGAGAGAAAATAAACTAAAACATTGAGAAAGAATGATGGGGGAGAGGAAACAGACGTTGAATGATTATAGTGAATTCAATAAAAATGGAGCCAGAATGAATGTCGTTTTTTGTGGAGTATATTGAAGATAAGGAAAGAAGTATAACTACTAAGGACTGTAATATAAAGAAAGGAAATTCTGATAGAAAAAAAAAAAATATATATATATATATATATATGAACCGCGTTCATGTTGACAAATGTATAAAAGGTATGAATGAGAATGAATATCTTCACAATACAAGAGATGTATTTGACCGGTTTCGACTTTGTCTTCGTCAGAAAACCGGTCAAATACATCTCTTGTATTGTGAAGATATTCATTCTCATTCATACCTTTTATACATATATATATATATATATATATATATATATATATATATATATATTGGATGACATCAATAATTGAATAGCAAATATAACGAAAAAGCCTTATAAATGTCAACTGATGGGATTATAAGAGAGAGAGAAAAAAGGGAGAGTAGATTCCCTCGACTTCTAATCCGGTCCTCCCCTGCCTCCTTTATCACGAGAGACACAAAAGACCCAAAGTTTAGGCATTATGCTAAATCCCGGGGACGCTAAGCAGGGGATACCTTGGCTCCGCGACGCTACGCATGTGAGAGACCGAGTGGAAGGTTGGGCGATAGGCTAGGAAATTGGATAAAAAGGAGGGATGAAGGGAGAGTGAGGGATGGGTAGAAATGAATGAGGAAGAAAGAAAAAAAGAAAGTGATAGAGAAAAAACTATTGACCCATATAAACAGAGTGGACGAGAGGGTGGAGAATAGAGAGAGAGAGAGAGAGAAAGGAAAGTCCGTGTCATTAGTATTCACAGAGAGAACAAGAGTGAAAGTCGAACAGACGTTGAATTATGGGAATGATTACGATAGATGGAGGTAGTGAGAAAAAGTGTAAGGGGAGTGGAAACGCGTACACTTGTATTATCACTCATGTTCATTTAAATAAAATACAAGCAAAACGGTTTCTGCCTTTGCGTCCGTGTGCCCTCCCGTGGGGAGTACCTGTGTACTACGCTATCAGTGATATTACACATTTTCCAACAGTCTCTCCATCTTGTGGTGCTAGTTAAAATGCAGTGAAATAAATTTCTACTAGATTACATGTCATTATCTTTTCCAATAATAATACTGTTACGATGAGAGTAGTACGGAGTCACGATTATTATATCACCCTTAAATGTTGTGCCTACTTATCCATCATCATGATATCCACGGACATCCCGACAAATACTATCAGATCTACCTATCATTAACGAATATGATAACCACATAGTAATTTTGAGAGTTGCTTGATACCAGGGAGTAATTTCTCTCTCTCTCTCTCTCTCTCTCTCTCTCTCTCTCTCTCTCTCTCTCTCTCTCTCTCTCTCTCTCTCTCTCTCTCTGTCTCTCTCTCTCTCTCTCTCTGTGTGTGCAATGTTTTTTTTTCTTTTTTTTAATAACTATCCTGTATTCTACAGTAACATTAACACGTGAGCATGCATAAAGTGTGCCACTTTATTCATGTTTAATTTACGGTCGAATCTGTCTTCAACGTGAACCAAGCCTTCGTTGTCATTCATAGTGCCTAAAATGGTCGTTCCATGCTATATGGATTAAGGGAGAGAGAGAGAGAAAGAGAAAGAGAAAGAGAAAGAGAAAGAGAAAGAGAAAGAGAAAGAGAAAGAGAAAGAGAAGGAGAAGGAGAAGAGAAAGAGAAAGAGAAGGAGAAGGAGAAGAAAAAGAGAAAGAGAAAGAGATAGAGATAGAGATAGAGAGAGATAGAAGTCAATGCGTCTCTAATATCTTGACAGCACATATGTATCTGCCGTCTACGTAAGGAGGGGGATAGGGAGAACGTCACAAGAGAGTTAACAAGACGTAAAAACAATCTGGAAATGGAAAAGGGCCGAAACTACATTTTTTTTAGCCTGGCGAATATAGAACTAACAACTGCCTTGTTTGATAAGGACAATAGGGCTATATGACATTTTATGTTTAGCACATTTATTTGCTTAAACCGTTGATAAGGACACATAAACCTGCAGCTTTGAGCTTATTCAGAACACAGAACACAAGAAACGAAGCATTCGAATTCATGTTTTCCTCGCGAGGG
>NC_061830.1:33664717-33677217 GCF_019202785.1 Penaeus chinensis
ATCGAAAATTGAAATTGGAAATCAATACACAAACTCATTAATTTTATTTCTTCATCTATTTTTCTGCTCACCGCTCCTTTATTTCTCTCCTCTATCTACCTCACATAATCATTGTTTTTATACTTTGCGATTCTTGTTTATCCCCCTAATGTCATATGCGTGTGCGTGTGTGTGCGTGTACATCCACTGGATAAAACAATCATAGCATCAACAGTAATTTGAATATATGTGAGCAGAAATGTAAAGGAAAAAAATACCTTTTCTTCAAGCGTAAGAAATGTTGAACAGAGATAAATTCCCAGTTAACACAGGTAAGCAATAAGGTAGATAAGAGGCTTAATTATGTTACTCTGCATTTCCCCTTGAGTATGCATAAGCGTCACAATGTCATAAAATACTAATCCGGACAAACCTATATAGGCCTACAAACACGCAAACATACAAAAAGACAGACACGATTCCAAGCTAACCTGCAAATCCACACGCACACGCAAACACACGTACGTCTATATACAAAAATTAACAATCACCTGAAATAAGGCTCATCTCTCATATGGCAGATATGTGAAAATGAAAAATTAAAATGAACTCCCAACGTTATTGAAGTGGAGAGTTGGCTGCAAATATCCGTATTTAAGAAGCTGTATGCTAATGAGGTTTGAGTCAAGGGAAAGGCACTGTAAAAGGGCACTGATTATAAACTTGTTTCAGATTAGTAATCATCCTTTATTTTCGTTGGCCATTAAATTACATCTTTGAAATATATTTTTCTATATACATTATTCATATTATTATGATTATCTTTTTATTTGATTATTCATTTGGTCACTTATTTGTTTCCATATTTTTTTATTCATCGGTCTATTTAATGATTTTTAAAATCGAAGGAACGTCGTTGGGAAATTTCGAAAAAAAATCATCATTGGCTTAGGTCCTGAGCATAGCAATTTCGTGAAAACCGGGAACATGTTTCTTTGTTTTGAATGTTTTCCCGATTTACGTTACCCTTATACTCTTGCTTGATCTTTTTCATCATCTTTATATTGTTTTATCTTTGTGCGGATAACATGCGTTCATATGAGTATTCAAGCCTAGGTGTGTGCGTGTGTGTGTGTGTGTGTGTGTGTGTGTGTGTGTGTGTGTGTGTGTGTGTGTGTGTGTGTGTGTGTGTGTGTGTGTGATCGTATGTTTAAGAAAGTACCTAATTGTATGAATTGCTGTTTTCTCTGAGCTGGCGTGAGGAATAACACTGAAAATTATGGTAATTTACAGATATATAATGCAACTGCCCTACAACATTCTTCTACACCAGGATTTTTGTGTACAGGCTCAATGGGTGTATTACTAATCTCGTTTTAAATACCCATGGTATCATTTAAGTAAAATGATAACTAAAATCTGTCTTTATTTCACAAGCTAATCGGAATATGCACAAAATCACTATCGACTACATTTCTTATCATGCCTATTGACCTTTCTGGCCACGACCTAAGATGATTGTCTTCGGGAATTGCGTCGTGACTCCTGTCGACCGCTTATCATTTCCCGCGGTCTCTCGGGAGTCCACGGGGCGTGTTGCTTATGTTGCAGACATGACTTGCCGGAGGAAAATGCACGAGGGTCTTTGTTTCTTTGTTTACTTGTTTGATTTGTCGTCGTGATTTACTTGATTTGGCTTTCTTCTTGTTTTCCGATTTCTCTCTCGATCCGCTATTTGGTTTTCAACTCTCTCTCTCTCTCTCTCTCTCTCTCTCTATATATATATATATATATATATATATATGATATATATATGAGATATATACATATATATAATATATATATATATAATCTATATACATATAAATACACACACACACACACACACACACACATATATATACATTATATATATATATATTTGTGTGTGTGTGTATGTGTGTGTAGATAGATAGATAGACAGATAGATAGATATGACTAAAGGGAGCATCGCTTACACTGAATTCATATCGCATTTATTTTAACTGTTAGTGGCTTTAGAAAAAAAACGTGAAGGTCTTGAGGCGAAAGTGGAAAGCGTTTCTGCAACTTGCTATATTTTTTTTCCGTTCTCTTTTCATCGGATTTCCTTGCTATTTCCTGTTTCCCGAGAAGGTTTCTGTTGCTGGCTTCCTTTTTTTCTGAGAGCCATTTCTGTGAGCTTGTAAAGTTAACAAATTTTCACCGATATCTATAGCGAATGAAGGCAAGATTCTCAGTTATATAATGCCCTGTTAACGCTGATTGCAACAGACATCACAGATGGACAGATATTTTCCTTCTCAGTTCGACTTTCCCTCGTTCGTGTAATCAATTATTTTTTTTCATAATATGATTTATAACAATGTAAGATACTAAATTCTTTTACGAAAAAGGGTAAAGCATAGTCATTATAGTAGAATAAAACTAAGACATCAACATGACACTCATACACAGTATATACCTCCATGAAGTCTGAAATGTTCAAACTAGTTTACAGTTCTCTAACATTAAATTCGGAAAAGGGTCTCTAGGCATAATACCAGAACATAGTCTATATACTCGGTTATCATGTGCGATCGCAAGCGTTTGTGTGTGTATGTGTGTTTTGACAGACAAGCAACAAGGGTGTGAATTGGAATGATCAGTAATTTCAAGTCACTTTTAGATTTACCTTTGATATCGACATACACTGCAGGCAAGCATATCATTCTAGACAATGCTTTTCAAACTAACAAAGCGTTCATGACATGCTACTTTGTGTCAGACAGAAGTAATAAGTTTACTTGCATGTACAGTTTTATCAACATTACACTTTGCAAAAGTGACTGAAAATATCATTATGATGACCTTATAGAATCACTCACCCGTCCAGCAACAATCCTGCAAATATGTTTAAAATTACTTTTTAATTCCGTTTCCGTCCAGTGAATTTTGCTTTGACGTAAAATTTAGTCAAAACGGATGAAGCAGTATTTTTTTCCCCTTTTACTGAAATGTCTCGTATTTACATTGACTGCACTGACGAAGGAAACAATGAGATAGACAGGTAGACTAATAGAGAGACAGGCAGACTGATAGACAGGCGGTTACATTGATAGATATATAGATATATAGACAGACAGACAAGACAGACATATAGATACATATATACACATAAAAAGATAGAAAAGAAAAGGAAAATGCTCCTTTGGTCACAATTTTAAACTTCAGACTTTCCTGAGAATTATTATCTGACTTTCTTTCTATTACTTCATGGTAAATAAAAAAAAAAAAAAAAATAAAATAAAAAATAACGAAGGAATGATGTTGAATACTATAACATTTCCAATGAGTGCGGTGACGCGAATTGTAATAGTAACGATAATTCTATTGCTGACGTAAATGACGAACAACAAACAATACGACTGACGGTCTTCCTCCTTTCCATTGGTAAATCTCGCTACGTAGCTTCACCCTGCGAGTTTCATCCTTGCGAAAGATAAGTATCGCTTCATTTCGAGAATCACTAAACTTTTCCCCGCAGAAGAGAAGAAACCAACCCTTAATGCCGGGTCAGGTTGGTACTAATGACCTCGCTTTAAAACTTTGCCAACAATAAAGAGGAAAGATGAGGTGACGTGACAATGGCGATAAAACACCACGATTGCGGTAAGATCACCAGGGGGAAAATAAAGAGAGGGAAGGTGGAGAGAGGGGGTGGGGGGTTGCGTAGGGAAGGAAGGATGGAGAGTACGGGGAGACAGAGGAAATGGAAGAAAAGGGAGAGGAAAGGGAGATAGGAGGGAAAGAGACGGAGAGGGAGGGAAGGGAGAGGGAAACAAAGAGAGGACAAAACACAGTATTAGGAACAGACACGTGAAGTAGAGATTGGATAACTTTCTGATCAATCAAAAACGAAAACAAAAAGATTCACTCGAAAACTTCAAACAAGTTGTGACTCTCTCCGTTCCAGAAGGAAATAATGATATATCAGGACTTTCAAGTTATTTCCTTTATTAAATATATATATGTTTTTTTTTCATGGCTGCAATCATTCGTCTTGTTTTGTAAATGTGATCGACACTTGATTTCTAGACGTCATTTCGTTCACTGTTTTCTAAAATGCTGTCGCTGTATCAGTAGATTTAATATTTATTCGTCCTTATCACCATTATCTTTATAATCATGATCATCACCATCTCGCTTTTGCTGATATATCTTCTATTTTATAGGAGGCTTTTGTAATACGTAAAACCAGTAATTAATAATAGCAAATCTGCAACAAGAAGACGCCTTGCTTCATGGTATAATTGACCTACATGCTACCGAATTAATTAAAAAAGTAAGGAGTTGTGTTGGTGCTGTAGGGAGGAGGAGAGGGTTAAAGATCAGACTCGTATTACATAAATGGACGGCAAACGAGAAAAGAAAATAGGTACCAATATTCCTCTTATATTTCATGGAACCAGAATTTATACATTGCGATCAAGGGTATTCAGAATGGAAGCATTGGACAATACATCTTGCTTTCCGAGATTATTTATTCTCGTTTTCCTTTTTACTCCAGCTTTTGTCTTTATTATTTCATTTATTCATGCATTCCTTTCATGAAAAAAAGGCCGCAAAGAGAATGAAGAACCACTGGAAGGAAAGGACATAGCTTATAGCAAAAAGACGTACTAATGAGAACGGAAGATAGTCTGTTGTTCATTCCCAGGTCTTTCTTTCGGGGGAAACAACAGGTTAGTCCCTAATGTCCCATGGTTTTAAATTCAATATTTTCTCATCTTAGAACTTTTTCTCTTTAGTTCTTTTATAGAGCTCGTGTAACTTCCTTACTTGTTAGACTGAATGAACCTAAAACGATTTAAATGAGGTGTTTAAAAGTTTATAAAATATGAATATTACTCACTGAGAATATCTGTGATGACTACAGGCGCACATTCGCACACGTGTGTAGACTGCACATACACAAATAATCATAGAAACTACGAAATCTCTCTCTTATACACACACACACACACACACACACACACACTCACACAGACACACACACACACGCTCACATACATGTTCACACGCACACCTACACCCACACACACTTCCAACCACACCCACACTCACACTCACACTCACACTCACATTCACATTCAAATTCCCACTCACTCATTCACAGTATCAGGGAATGAATCAGTCAGCAACAAACACAATTTCCTGTGCCGATTTATAATTCTAATGTAAACACTTGTGGTGGAAATTGCAATTGTTACATTAATCTTACTGCACTCAAAGTAAAAGGCATAATTCAGCAATTGAAACAAGCAAAGCAATAAAATACCAACGCTAACGCTAATCTTCTAATACCTATTCCGCTAACTGAGCTTTGCGAGGGGTACAGAGAAATCACATGAGTAATAAGAGGAGATAGCGTTATACATGCAACGTGTCATTAATTAAACACTGTAATTCTCTTATTTAAGGAATAATTCTGAACGTGACAAAAATATATTAATGTCAGTGTTTTGAAAGATATTAAGGACAGTGTCAATATATTCCCTGATTTATTTTTCGAAAATTCCATGAGTATGTAGCCTGTGTTTGAATATGATGAGAAATTTGAATTCCTGTTCTAACATAATGTGCATTCCCTAGCTTAAAAAGACACTAATGGTAACAATCAAATATTAAATGAATAAAAAAGTAAGTAAAATAAATAAAAAAAATCTTATTTCAGTATTGGTCTTATTTTTAAGTTATTATAAAAAATACTAATAGTGACTTTAGTTGTTGCTATTCATATAATTTAATGAGGGAAGATACCACATTACATAAGTTTTAATCTCCATCATGATAAATTTACGAACGGTTATCATTTTCATAAAACATATCGTTGTTTAATGCTTCATCAAGCGTCTATGGAGAACATTGTGTATTAAGCGTCTACAGCCTATTGTTCAAAATTCTTATTGATTCATTCATATTTCGAAAAGTTGCTCTTCCTACATATTTTCTGTTACATCATGGTATCATTAGTGTTAATAGCTTTAAATATATTGTTTTGAACAATCATATTATTATCATAAGTATTCATAATCATAAACATTGCTCTCATCAGTATTACCAGCATTATCTACGTTCTAAATATCTTTTCCCATTTCTCATTTCCTTAAAAATTGTATTTAGTAAATAACTGTATTAATAGCTTTATGAATATTGCCGTACCAATCATTTATTATCATCATCAGTAATCACTATCATTATCTTCGTTATCATTTTTATTCTCAATCCACTTTTATTTCGAATTCGTGTGTCATTTCTTCTGAAAGTATCTGACTTATTTTCTCATTTCCTCTTTCCTTAAAAATTGTATTTAGTAGATGATTTTACATATGGTATTAATAGTAATAGTAATAGCAGTAACAATAACAATAACAATCTAGAATAATGGTAATGCGGGCGTTTTAGATGGTATACGACTAATTAGCAGATGTCTCTAAAGCATTATGTTATTCAGTATGGGAAAAAGGAGAAATAAAAAAAACAAAACACAGGAGACATTACAGAACGAGATGAATATGATAAAAAATGGCAATAAACAGAGCAGAAACAAATAAAAAGAAAACCTGAATCGCAAACAGAGGAATGCGGACGCAGCGAAGTAAACAAAGGTCTCGTGTCTCGCTTCGCTGTAAGGGGAGACCTTCCTCTTAGTCAGGTTTGGCCCTGGCGAGGAGGGGGGGGGGGGTGTAGTGGTGAGGTTTGCTATGCTTGTACTATTTTTCCGAATATCTAGTTCATCATTTATGATAACTGATTGGGCTATAGGGGGAAGAATATTGTGTGTGTGTGTGCGCATGCGTGCGTGCGTGCGTGCGTGCGTGTGCGTGCGTGTACGTTCGTACGCGCAAAAATATTCCGATTCCTTAAAGCTGAAGGGCATGAGTGTACCCTCTTTCCTATGTTTAACTTAAAAATATTCTTATATTTCTCTGGAAAGATGTGCAACATTCTCAGACCAAAGAGGAAGTTACTTGTATCCCCCATATACACTAAAAAATGTATACGAAGAAAAGGAGGTTGCCAAGGTAGGTGAGACTTTATCCTGTTCGCGATGGTATGGTTAACAAATGGTACTAACATGGAAATGTAATTGGATATCGAAATAATAGTTGAATAAACCAACAAACGAAATATTTTTTAAAGAACGTAGCATAAAAACGATTAAGACTGCACAGTAGAAATGTTAAGATGTTCCCCCTAAGTGTCGTAAGGGAAGATTAAAATAACACAACAGTGATAAAGTTATGTAGCGTCTACCCATTACTTTCTTAACTGCCTTCACTAGCCCCCTCTCCTCCTATCCATCCACCCCACTTATCTCTCCCTTTCCAGTCTTGCCTCTCATCCCTCACTCGCTCTCCAGTTCAGCACGTTATCTAGAGTCCTCGACACGACGCTTATGCAGCTGCTCATGGTATGTTGCAAAAGAGGTTAGGTCTGCTTGCACGGGCACTTTCAAGCAAGTCAAAGATACACACAATCACACACACACACACGTGTATGTGTGAAGATATTTGTATTTATCAACATTGCTCTGTGAAAGAAAAAGGAGAAAAGCTCAGATAACGAGTTGTAAAAGATAGAAAAAGGCGAAGCAGATAGGGAGAGCGAAGGGTGAGTTGTGGTTTTTTTCACGCCTTCGTTAAGACTATATCTTTCCGTTTGTTTTTTCATATATATATCATAACATATATATCATAAAATATGTGTTCATTCCCACCTTGTATGCAAACACATACCTGTTTTTTTTCATTACTGCGCTAAAACTTCAGTAATCATTATTTACTGCTTGTAAATTATTATACAAAAAGTGTATAGCCTAATTATTTGCTTCTTTTCATGGGACTTACTGCTTCAAACGAAGAATGACGATGAAAATGATAATATATATATATATATAATAAACTAATAACAATAAGGTAAAAACAGAAAAAAAAACAGAATAGGATTCTCATATATTCATATTCTCATATATGTCATCCCCGCGCGTCATTCTATACTATCTATGTTGTCAATCATCACCCCATTTTACATTTATATATGCACACACACACACACACACACACACACACACACACACACACACACACACACACACACACACACACACACACACACACACACACAATCACACACAATCACATATATATACATATATACATATATATAATACATATATTCAATATATATATATATATATATATATATATATATTACATATGTATATATACATATACATATACATATATATATACGTATTTATAATAAATATATGTATATATAATAATATACAGAGAGAGAGAGAGAGAGACAGACAGAGAGATCAATGAGTCTTTATTATGTTGTTGCTAGTAACCAATTCTTAGTTACCAATCTCTATATCTCTATCCCTACTACTTCGCCATTCACCAACTCACACAATACTCTCGTTTGTTGTCTTGCGTAACAGATTCGTTACCGTTGTATTTTTCAGAGTCATGCTGTGCTTCTCTGCCCTCTTTCATCCTATTCCACTTTCGTTTTTCCTAGGATAGCAGGATCAATAGCCCCTTCTCTTCGCATCTGTTTAATATATAATAAGCCTGTGTATTTTATTTATATCCTCACTTTTGGCCAGAGTTACCCTTTTCCATTTGCTCTTCCAATAATCTTCTTCTCTAGAGACTGCGAGGAAAAGGAACTCTGCGGTCACATGTGCTCCATATGTCTACGTTTATATGGCTTGCGTAGTATAGATTATCCATTGCCCTAATAATTGCCTTTAACATTATTGTACTCAACATTTCTCATACCGAGAACGTCGAAACGACAAGAAGGATAAAAGTAATAATAATAATAATAATAATAATTGTAGCGGGGCGTAGACCAAGTAGATTTTTATGTGTCTGGTTGAGTTCGGGCTCGACCGAGAATAAGAATAAAATTATTCAGGAAGAGATTCGTCTGCAGTGAATAGGCCTACGGCACGCCGCCACCACCCGATTAGTAGGTTCGGGAACCGTGTGTGGGGATGTGAATGTTGTATGAGAAGAGGGTGGAAGGAAAATACAGAATATGTGTGCTGAATGTTGGATGTGTAAGTGTGTAAATGTGAAAAGGGAGATAGCGTAGGCTGAGCGTCTGCGTGTACGTGTATGGAAGAAAAATGCAAGATCATAGAATTCTTCCTCTTCCTTTCGGGTTGAGCATCCACCTGCTGGAAGTGAGAACCCAGGTGTAGCAAAGTTATGATCTATTCTAGAATATCAGCCTAATATACTCTGATTCATCTAGCCTTTTTACAGCCTTTCAGGGTTGCGAGATAGAGTAACCAGCAATGTGCTGTTTAGGAGACCCAACCCCAAGAACGTTAAGCATTCAGCTTTAGTCAGAACCAGAACTTAACCCAGATATCGTTTGTTTTCCTGACTGGGACTGAGGGAAAGTTCTATGACGGTATATTTATTGAACAAGTTGTCCTCATTAGGGAGGTCTACAAATAATTCAGTCATGAGAAATTTTCATAGTTGCGTACGTCACCAATTTAATCACAGCGGGGGTGATGCACGTGGAAACTAACACCAGATGTAAAAAAAAAATAATAACTCAAGCACATTTCCCCTAAGTTGGCGTCCCAACTCCATAAGTATTTTTAGACAGAGTATTAGCACGAAAAAAATACACCGAACCCTAATTTAAACAATTGAATCTCCAACCCAGAATGGAGATTAACAAGAGAAATATATATATATTTATATATAGTGCTGAGGAACTCTGAATAAAAACACTTGTGTAGATAACGAGAGAAAAACGTGGTGTACGAAACAATTTAGCGTCGGAAGCCAAGTAAATAAATAAAATAACACCAAAAGGGCATAGATCACGAAGACTGCCTGAACACCCACAAGGTGAGGCAGGAATCGACTAAGGCAAAGTAAAATAAAAACGGCAAAGACAAGCTAAAACGGTCCTAAAAATATGGGCGAGAATGTGGAAGATCTTTCTCCCAGGAGGTACGGATCCTCAAGCTGGAAAAAAAAAAAAAAAAAACAATCATAAAAACAACTAAGTATTAACTCAGCTTAAAAAAGGAAATGGCACACTGGAGGTACGGATCCTCAAGCAGTGTCCTTTCTGTGTGAGTGGTCATTTTATGCTCTGACCCTTTATGAAATCAAAGTGCTGCTTTGGGTTTTCGTGGCAGCATGTCACACGTCAAAGTCCAACAGAGACCAGGTGTCTCCCACACTCAACCATAAGATACTTAGCTTGAGAAAAACACGGATTCGTCAATGCTGGCGCGAAGCGAGGTAAATCCAAAGCGAGCACAATACCGAGAGCGGAACCACTGTTCACTATAGAAGTCAGGACCGAACTATCTTCCCCTCACAAAACCCCTTTTTATACCCGAAAAAGACCCCCCAGGCCATGCCCTAAGTATGGCGCGAAAAGAAGATACGCGAAGTTTGGGAAGACCAACCCGATAGCTCGGTAGTCCAAACAACCCAAAGGACCCAAACCACCATGAAAAGAGAGAGGGAGAGAAAAGCAAACAAACAAAATACGTAACGACCATTACTCTCTTCAGGAGTTATATTGACATTTTGGAAGCGTCGCCAAAAAAATAGAATATCTAAAAATAAATAAGTAAAGGAAAGGATACCTAGGAAAACTGTGCATTTCGGGCTGTAACTCTCTACGGTATTGGCCTTAGAAAATAGATAAATCTTTATATTTCTCAGAGACTTCAGCGCCATCCAAGTAACGAGACTTGGTTTAAAATACGTTCTTTGGTTATTTTTATAACCATGTTCACATTAGTTTTTAACACTGTCTTTGACGGCTCGTATGGCTTCGGTCACGGCTTATGAAGTCGCACTAGAGTCACGTGGGCGAGGCGTGAATGGCGGGTGAAGCACCAGCCTCGTGCGGGTGCACAGCGAGTACGCCCGCATCGTTGGTGGAAGCGGAGCCCGGGACGTCTCATCCGAATCAAATGGCAGCATCGCAGAGTTCCCCACGTCCTTTGTTCCGTGGTAGAGGAGGCAGGCATGTGGCCTCAACCAGTCGGCGCTCGAGGACGATGTCAGTCCAAGCGAGATCGACCTTAGAGTCGGCGAGTGCGCAGCCGTACACTACAATAAAAATATTATTATTATTATTATTATTATTATTATTATTATTATTATTATTAATATGAATAATAATAATTAGAAGAAAGAGAAGACGAAGAAGAAAAAGGAGAAGGAGGAGGAGATGGAGAAGAAGAAGAAAAAGAAAGAAAGAAAGAAAGAAAAAGAAGGAGGAGGGGAAGAAAAGACTCACACAATGCGAGACAGTCTCCTCCTTAGCAAATGCTTGTTTAGGAGCAATTATACTGATTACTAGCATAATGAGCCTTGACAAAATAATTACAAAGCTGATGTTCTAAAAGCTGATTCTTACGATATTCAGTTTACACCAAACACTCCATAAATATCATCAAAATATGTGCCACGTTAAATCATCAACATATATCACCCAGATCATCTTCAAAAGCAACGTAAAACCCAATAAAGATAATAATAAAAATTTCAACTCCAACGCTGGGGAAATGACCTGTTTGAGTATGATTGAATTGTGGGATTAAAATGTAAAAAAGAAAAACAAAAATATTTAAAACGTTTAATAGTCTAGCAGTAAACAAAGTATATTATAAGTACACATTACTAACAATAAATATTATATAAAAACAAGTATTTTCCCTTAAAAATATATATTTATTGCATAAATAATGCATAATTAAATTTTGTTTAAAATATTAGTCCCTCTTGGGAATCTTGTAAGGTCCACGTTACAATCCTACCCCAATACATTTTTCAGTGTCTGAGAATGCTGCTCTTGTGTGCCCGATCCTCAGCCTCGTTAGCACTTCTACTTGTCGGTTGGGATGTAGGTCACCCAACTGCTAAGGTCATCTCTAATCTTTCGCAGTTTTTTTTAGAGGTATACCTCCATTGCTCCCTCCATTTAACAGAAAGACATTTTATGCTAGTTTTCAAGTCGGTGTGTGGGAGAGGATAACGAGCATCACAGGGGCGAGCAGACATACGTTGACACCCAACCCAGGGTTGTCTGCTGGCCAACCTTGAACCTCCCATATTACTGGATGTGAGGAGTTTAAGCACATGCTTGCTTGAAAGCACTACAATAATCGCAATATATTACAACAATATGGTTCCTAAGACCCCTAGTCATTTTGACTGTTGCAAGGAAGGCATGTAATTCTGCAGTGACGATGGAGGCTGCCTAAGAAAGACTGCCTACTGCAGTCTTCCTTCTGGTCCCTGCAAAGCCCTCAACACTTTTAGATTTTAAACCATCTGGATGTAGGAGATCCTGGTAGTCTCATGTAGTAAATAACGTTCATGAAGTCCCGGTGTAATGCAAGAAGGGATTGTCCACTCGCAGCATACAGGGATTCTACCTGAAAAGCTCTGTAC
>NC_061830.1:33684717-33692217 GCF_019202785.1 Penaeus chinensis
ACGGGAACTCTGAAAACAAAAAAACACATTAAAGAAAACACTTGTCGTGTTCCTCAAATCTATTTACTTGAAGATCGTTTTGTCTATCAAGTGGAATTGTCTTTGTGTACGTTTGCATTCCCAAAGACCACTGAAATTCGCCTCTCAGATTTCGTTCAAGGCTTCAGGGAATTGCTCTTCCTCTGCGCCTTCAGTGGCTGCTCAAAACTGCTCCTTTTGTCTTCTCTTGATCACGAATGCGAACAGTTTAGGGATTGCACACAAATGTAACCAAAGAGGGAAAATGTTTAGGAAAAATCTGGGGAACTGCATATCAGCCAACCTCGCTCCCCCACCCACCGAGAAATATATTAAATACGATTTTTTTCTCTTCTCTTTCTCTCTCATTCGCAATCTCTCTCTCTCTCTCTCTCTCTCTCTCTCTCTCTCTCTCTCTCTATCTATCTATCTCGTTTTCGCTCTCTCTCTCTCTCTCTCTCTCTCTCTCTCTCTCTCTCTCTCTCTCTCTCTCCCTCTCCCTCTCCCTCTCTCTCTCTCTCTCTCTCTCTCTCTCTCTATCTCTCTCTCTCTCTTTCGGTCGCAACTGAATGGCGTTTAGGTCGAGATACGAAGCTTTTGATCCCGCTGTTACGACCGGCTGAGCAGGATATTGGACCCTCGTCAGGCTGGTGATTACAACTCGAGGCGGTCGATACGGCGGTGAAGATTTTAAGGCAAAGGCTGACGACGTTATTCACACAGCGTGTTATTCGCACTAGTTGCTGGTGGTCGATAGTTCGTTTTCATTATATGGAAGGAGGAAGTCTTGTGTAATTTAAATATGATTTTTTTTTACTCATCTTCCTGTTGTCTACATTATCTATCATGCGATGGTGCTGTTACTGTTGTTATAAGTATCTTCATAATTTAACCTTTTTATTAACCCTAATATATATACATATTCATATGTAGTAAATATATATATATATATGTATATATATATATATATATATATATACATACACACATATATATGTGTGTGTGTGCAAAAAAGAAAAATATATATATATATACCACATATGTACACTCACACACCCACACCCACACACACACACACACACACACACACACACACACACACACACACACACACACACACACACACACACACACAGACACACACACACACATATATACATATATACACATATAATATATACTGCATATATATATATATATATATATATATATATGCATATATATATATGCATATATATATATATATATATATATATATATATATATATATAAATTTGGAGGGTTTTACATCTTGCAGGATGAGAACCACTGCACAAAGGAATTCAGATCAAAATATTAGGTTAATATTCAGAACACCTTTGCACAACGACGATACTAGTGTCTATGGAGTTCTCTCACCCTCTCTACCTATTTATATGGGATACTTGCCACGGAATCTCCCCGAATCCCCATATTCCTGGCCCCGATGACAGGGGAGGGCATGTGTGTGTGTGTTTGTTGGTGCGCGTGCTTGTTCATGTGCGTTTGTGTGAGTGAGTTTCTATGTACCTTTGTATGTAACTCACTCACTCACTCACTCACTCACTCTCTCTCTCTCTCACTCACTCACTCACTCACTCACTCACTCACTCACTCACTCATTCTCTCTCTCTCTCTCTCTCTCTCTCTCTCTCTCTCTCTCTCTCTCTCTCTCTCTCTATGTGTGTGTCTGTTTATCATCACCATGTCCTTTTTTGTCGTTATTATTGTAATCATTTTAATTAGCATTATTTGTTAATTATCAATTCCTACATCCAGCCTACATACGTATTTTTCAATGTACCTCCTCGCACCAACACACAATATGATTAAAAACAGAAAGAGAGGAAATTTCTCTCAGCCAAATTAATCGAAGCGAACTCGGCATAATATATTCCCTTACTCTGCATTTTCCCCGCTTTGCAATCACCAGTGGCGGTAATTACGACGCCATGAATCATTTGCTGTGAATGACTGTGGCATACGACAACGCGATTATTTTTTTAGCAATTATGCAAAACTGTTTGGACAATGTCGAGTTAAAAGGTATCTATCTGTACGTTTAATATGTGACTTTCATTATATACGCAAATGCGGGTTGTAATTTTCTCTCTCTCTCTTTTAATAAGGATATTTGCAATCCGTTACCCGAGGAGTGTAACAGACATGATTACTTTAAGAATAATAAGTATGAAGATAGTGATAACAATATGAACATTAAGAGCAATCGGAAAGTAATGACAGTTATAATGTTTAAGAACAATACCTGTAATGTTAAACCCTGCGGCAGTAAGAAAATGATAATGGTAATAATTTAATATTGCTCATGATAAAAGCATGATGTGGCAATGAAAAATTATGACAGTTCTAATAACGGCAATAATAATGATAATAATACGAATAGCATAACAATAGAATATTATGTCATTGGATTTCAGTATACGAATTGGAGTCAACTCTTGACAATATAAACAGATATCTAAAATCAGCATCTGTTATTGAACTTATGTAGAGAACAGTGTACAAATGCACATACATTTTAAATCTAACATATAGGACCCATAACAAATACTACTCAATGCGGATTCGATGAGTCTCTGCTTCAGTCACTGCAGTGCAATTAACTTTGTCTAGATACTTCTTTTTGCATTTCAGATGTTAAAGTGACATTTGCAGCAGTGTATGTATTTGTGTGTGTGTGTTTGTGTGCACACACACACACACACACACACACACACACACACATATATATATATATATATTTTTGTGTGCGTGTGTATGTATGTGTGTGTGTGTGTGTGTGTGTGTGTGTGTGTGTATGTGTGTGTGTGTGTGTGTGTGTGTGTGTGTGTGTGTGTGTGTGTGTGTGTGTGTGTGTTTGAATTTCACTTGCCTTTTCCATAATATAATTATGATGGAAATTCAACTGAAATTTATGCAGAGGAAAGGTTTTCCGTTATTTTTTAAACAACTGGCACACAACCATAAAATATGGTAATGACTGAGCTACGGATTGTTCAATTTTCAACCGACGAGTCCTCACTAGTTCACATACAGCACAATCTCTTCCCAACACTGAAATAGAGGCAGCTTTACCGCGATTTCCATGAAAATCTTCCCTTGACACTTTAACGTGAGTATCGAACGACCAAATAAATATCAGCCTTCAAGTTTTCGCGCATAGGTCGTAAAAAGTCATAAATTGAGAGACAGAATATTGCCCGATGTTTGCGTCTTCTCCAGCAAGGTACTAAAGATGTTGTCTTTTACTTTTAAGGATGTTTTCTTTGGAAGCAGATACATCAGAATAAAAATAAAAATTACGGCAATGTGTGACACTCTTAGATAATGATACATATTTTTCATAAACACTTTCGTCAGAGTATTTTGCTCCGCCTCCGAACGCGAATAAGATAAGGGACAGAAGTGCCTTCTACGTCTCTTCTTCCTTTTCGTCTCGCTTCTCCTCCAATTGTTTCTTCTCTTCTTCCTCCGTCTTCTATTCTTCCACATTTAGTCCTTCTCTTTGATTCCCCTTTCTCTTCCACTTCTACCCTTCCATTGCCTCATCTTTGTTGCCTTTCTTCACTTTCTTCACCTACCGTTTAACGAAAGTTTTTTTTTTTCAACTTTTCAAACAATTGTTGAATCGATTAATTTGCTTACTTTTGTCTCTCCTCTGGAAGCCCCCAACCCATGCAAATATATATATATATATATATATATATATATATGTGTGTGTGTGTGTGTGTGTGTGTGTGTGTGTGTGTGTGTGTGTGTGTGTGTGTGTGTGTATTTCTGCTTTATTTATTTTTAACCGAATAACTCTTCTCTCTCCTCTTGACCCCCTTGAGTATGTAAAAATCCTATTGATCAAAATTCACTTTTTCAGCAGAACTGCATCCAAGTCCCCTCAAAGTACAAATCCAAGCTAACTTTTTCGCTTGTTCTGCAGTTTCTGTGCTGTCTCAAGAAGCGTCGCCTGAAAATCGAACGGAACAATAGGGCATGTATATTACATAAGCAATGAAGTGATTGCTCTCCTTTGTTCTCTAACGAGACATTTGGCCGAGTTTACTATACGTGAATCGCATAAGTAGTTCGTGGATAAACTACACATGCATATGGAAATGTAATTACTAACGTACGCATATGTACATTGCTTTGCTTGGTATAATTACTGTTTGTTTAGTCTAATTTTATACTCTGGATGTCCGTTTTCCTCCTCTTTCACATTAAACCAGTCATTTTTGTCCCCTGTAAAACTAACTTACCACCTCTTAACTATGCAATATCGTAGTCCTGCGGCAATTTCACAATGCAAGGGAAAGAAAGAAAATTTACTAAGAATCTCCTCTCTGGAGCGAGTGTCGACACTGCACGTATATGCGCGTGTGTCCTTCACGATGCGTTCACCAGGCAGACGGACCTTCGATGTGGCCTCTGCACAAGTCAACAGTCATTTAGGAAAGACAAAGGAAGGCGACACGACTGTATGATAAACAAGGTTAAGATAAGATAAGAAAAGAAAGAGTGAGTTGTATTAGAAAGGAATGTCTTCACTAAAGGACTGGAAAGCGACAGCTTTGTGGATAAGAAGATCCTGCCTTGTTAAAAACCAGTGAAGCCGTGAGAGGGAATACATGTTACTGCTACTTCAGTTATTTTTCAGATTTACTATTGCTACTTCTTGCCAAAAGCAGAACTTGATATGTGTCATTGTTTTTATTATAACTGGACCATTACTGTATCTAAATCTTGTAAAGAAAACATTTTTCATGTCTACTGTGCCATTAATTTGTTATCATTTAGATAGTTGCGGTTAGAGTAATGTCATTCCCATGGTTCCAATCTTATGCCACTACATTTTTATATCTGTTTGGTTAACTATGTGCTAATTTTCGTTAAAAAAATAAATATAACAACGTTGCATTGTCAGGTCAGAATTGAATTTAATTTGTATTCAAATGAGGCGGCTCTATTAATGTGTTTATCTGTGCTGATGTTTTCAGGAGAACTTCATATAATCCTTGCATAACTAATCATAATTGCGTAAAGCATAACCCTGGCAATTTTGCCTTATGGGATCTGAAATATGTATTATCAGTGGTGTAGACACTGAAAAACGCCATGTACTTTTGCGTTAGTTACATATAAAAACCTTTTTGTACTGATTAAACGCAAATGCAAGTAATCTCAGAGGGTTTACATGAATCTTTATCCCCTCTCCCCGTGTTAGACAAAGTCACTCTTTCTTTATTTAACAAACTGCAAATATACTGACTGGCTTTGAGGACATCGGCAGACTTTCTTGAATGAAGGGAGTCGCTGATTTACGTTTACTTCGAGGAATCAAGCGAAGGACATTTTTTCCCCATTATTTTTCCTCTTTTTCTTCTTATTTTATCTTCTGCCTCGTTTATCGTGGCGTCGGGTCGCTTCCTTTGTTTCTCCCGGGATGACTGACGAGTCTGTGCTGAGACCTCATTACGCCTTCCTCTGTCTGCTGAGCACATAATGAGGTAAGCAAGCACACAAGCAATCGCAAATACCAAGCAAAGAGAATCTCATATACTCTTTGCCTTTTCTACTGTAACAACCTAGACTTATTTCAATGCGACCATTTGTTACGGAGAGATATTGTAATAATCATGCATTTCTAAATGATTGAAAAGTAAAAAAGGAAAGAAAAACATGCAAACCTGGAAAAATATATATTACATATACCGGAGAGAAGAGAGTACTTTCCATATTTGTGAATGAGTATTGTTTATGCATTCATGTGCACATGTGTTTGGAAGTGTCATATGTGTAATGCATATATGTCATACCAGCACGATACATGCTCCTCTATTCCTGATCGGTCTGCCGACGCCAGCTTCCGAAGAGGCAGTACCAAATAGAATACAGATTGCAGACTTAAGCGAAGCTGTTTAATTGGGTTTTAGGAACTCAAGGAAGGATGAAGGCGGTTGTTCTGGTATAGGCTGATATGATATGTGGATGATATGGTAATATGTTTTATATGAAGGCAAACTGAAACGGATAAAGCAAGTTAAAAATGAACACATTTTTATCAGAACACAGGAAACAAAAACAAATTTATAACGAACAAGAAACGTAAGCAGAGAGGCAACTAAACGCGAGGTAAGAAAAAAGAAAGACGTCCACAGTTGCCTAGCAGAGAGACGGACTGGCGGAGGAGGGAAATAGGAAAGAAGCGGAAAGAAGAGTAAAAAGAGAGAGGATAAATTCGGGCGCAGAACGGATGGGAAAGAAAGGAGACAAAGTCAAAGAACAAGAACATAAAACGCAAAGGGTTGGTCGAGAGAGAAATGTGGAGGAGGAATGAGATAAGATCGAGAGAGAGAGAACGAACAGAAAAAGTGGATGGGAAATATTGTAAGAGAGACAAGTTGGGAGGAAGAAAAAGAGAAAGAGTATGTTGAACAGAGAGGAGGAGACAATAAGAGAGAGAGAGAGAGTAAAAGGATGAAACGGAGAAAATAAAGAGAAGTGACATGAGACGGGAGAAAATGACAAATGAGAAACATAGACACAACACATGTACCAGGGGTTACATCTCTATCCCGGCCTCCTCTGTTTCCATTCCACACAAGAATCTAAGGGGACTCCCTGTTAACCCCGACGATCAGCTAGAATAAATAAAGACAAACTGTGTGTACTATTTTCATCTGTGAATGTAAGAGTATTTCAGTGATTCAGTCACTAAAATACAGAGTATATATCATGCAAACAAGAGCAAATTTTCAAGTTTTCTTTACGCATAAGTCAGCAATCTTTGTCTTTGAGAAACTAATCTCCAAAATGAACCTGGAATAGATCACCCCTGTAGTAAGAGAGCACGGTAACCCTTCGACAGAGAGAAACAGGGAGCACTATCCGCTGAGAGGGACATGTCCAGCGTTGGGCCTTAAGCCGACCGACGATTGATTAAGGCCATCATGAGACATGAAGCCACGAGAGGAAACGTCCATCCATCAACTCCAGAACGGGACACTTCCGGAACGAGTCCTTTGCGTCCACTACGCCCCTTCTCCCTCCTTCTCCGGGGAACAGGGGAGGGGATGGTCAATTGTAAACAGAGGGTGTGTTTATTGTCCTTTTTATGAGGGAGGGTTGGGATAGGGGCAGGGAAAAGAGTATATAACCTACAAATACACAATACGCGCGCGCGCGCGCACACACACACACACACACACACACACACACACACACACACACACACACACACACACACACACACACACACACACACACACACTTGTGCATGTACATCTATGTATTATGTGTATATATATATATATATATATATATATATATGATACCGAGTAATAAAGTAATCTACTTCTGATAACATGTTAATAATGGTAGTGAAGAGTGATGGTTATAATTATGTTATGATAATTACCGTTCACTGAAACAATGAATACAACAATAATA
>NC_061830.1:33697217-33712217 GCF_019202785.1 Penaeus chinensis
AATAATAATAATAATAATAATAATGATAATGATAATATAAATAATAATAATGATAATAGTAGTAGTAGTAATAATAATAATAATAATAATAATAATAATAATAAATAGCGTGTATTAAGTTTAACAACGAAACTCGAAGTGGTTCACATTGCATTGTCTAATGTAAAGAGATATATCACAATGTGCACCAATTGTTAAATAGCCTTCGTATACCGTTCTCAACATCAATTCCATAATGGATAATAGTTTGAAAGATTTTTAAAAGGAAAATTGCTTACATGTTTTATCACCGATTCTTTATTATTTTTTAAGTTCAAAAATATTTAAAATCTGCAAAATAACCAAACAAAGTGAAGATTCTTGACGAGATAGTTTTGCATGTAAAACTGGAAGGTTATGGTTTGATTAATGTCATTTATATATATTGACATTCCTTTCTCTCCAGTTAAAAAAAATTATTTTTCCTCCTATTTTCATTTTTTTTTTTTTTTCGTTTCTAAACCTCAATTATACTTGAATATCATATTCCATGTTGCACATCAAAACAAGAGAATATCATCTCGTTTAACAGCCCGTATGAAGCAACATCTCTGGCAACAAAGCAAGCCCTGCCCGCAGGCAAGCAGGCAGGCTGGCAGGCTGGCAGGTAAGCAGGCAGACAGACAGAGAGACGGACATACAGAGACAGAGAGCAACATTCTAGGTTCGTTCATAAATATGGACCCCCACCCCCCCACCCCCCTTTGATCTCTTGGGAATATTGTCGTCCAGTGTAACCAAACAAATGTTTATCGCTTTCCTTTAAAAAAGGCAGAGCCTCCAACAGGAGAGTGTCTGCACCGAGTCTCACGTGCTTTTCATGACCGGATCGTATACATTTGGGTTTTATTTGCAACATGTTCAGAATTTTCATATTGTAAAGGGAAGCTGGACACGTGCCATATGTGTGGAAACTGACTGCGATACCTGAGGTAAAAATGCATTCCGTTGCAGATTCTTTAAAAGCATTTTGCCTCGCCTCTTCGCAGGCCAGAAGTCGCCGAATTCTTGGAGAAGCAACACGAAAACTTGATAGTTGGTGATACTTGTCTGATCTAGAAATTATTATGATGGTATGTATGATAATAATGTCCATGTTATTAACGATGAAAATAATAGCAATGATTAAAAAAAAAAAAAAATGAAAGCGGAAGGAAGGACAATTACAATAATGGAAAAAAACATAGAGATAGAGAGAGAGAGAGAGAGAGAGAGAGAGAGAGATATAGAGGTAGAGATAGAGATAGAGATAGAGATAGAGATAGAGATAGAGATAGAGAGATGGCAAAAGCCTCAATGATTCGCACTGAGGAGCGTGATTTGTGTCTTTGCCTCGAGGGGAAAGGCTGGGGGATGGGAAGGGGGAACGAAGAGTGGAAACAATGATACAAAGAGGCGAAGGGAAGCGGGACTGGAAAAGAAACGAGAAGTGATAATGAATAAAGTTATGAAGATACAGGGGATAAGGCTAGCAGATAAAAACAAAACAAAACAAAACAAAACAAAACAAAACATAAACGAAAGCGTGGACAAGACGATCGAAAGTGATGTGTGAAATGAATGGATTATAAAAGAAAGCTCCGTGTATATGTATATATATATATATATATATATATATATATGTATGTATGTATGTATTTATGTATGTATGTACCTAATGTGTACACGCACGCGCACACACACACACACACACACACACACACACACACACACACACACACACACACACACACACACACACACACACACACACATATATATGTATGTATGTGTGTGTGTGTGCAAATATGTACATATTTACATGTATGTATATGTATATACCTACATATAAATAAATGCGTAATATATACATATATATATACATATATACATATATATTACGTGAGTGTGTGTGTGTGTGAAGTATACAGATGATGATAAGTAAACAGATACAGTAAATATATTACATGGGCGTGTCTCCATTGATTGACCAATGCTCAGATATATAGCCATGTAATCTGATAGCCATGTAAAGTGAAATGTGCTTAATGTTTTGAAACAGTTGTTCCTCAAGATGTTTCTTACTTTATTCGACCATATCCCAGTTAATTCGTTTATTCTTTGGATTTAAATTATTCTTGTTGCATATTTGTTCATGAAATCACTTCCTCGAATATAGAAAAAAATAACTATTTTGTCGTTTGTGTATAAGTAAACATTGTTTTGATGTCATTCAAACTCAAGCATACTACCTTACCCTTTCCAATGCTTGCTGAAGGATTCTTGGAACTTTTTTTCTTTCTCTCTAGTTGCACTTATTCTACTTTATTTTTATGCACATTAGCAGTAATAGCAATTTGAATGGCTAAAATACTAGTTTTTTCCCTTTAAACTGACAATAACCTAAAATGACTCGTTGCACTACAAGCGAAATGAAAGCATATCCTCATATTACAAAGCTAAAGAGTTCAAAGAACTGTACACAAAAGTACTAATGCAATAAAGCATATCCGAAACAAAACCTAATTATTTGCCGCATTCCTTATAAAAAAAAAAAAAAAAAATATATATATATATATATATATATATATAACAATAAAAGGCTAAGTTCTTATATAACCTATTGTGCATAAAAAAAAAAACTTTGATTAAAACCCTCTTCAAGGCAGAAAAGAGACATAACATTCATTCACCGCAGTTTCCAGTCTTTAAAAAATCCAAAGCTTTGGACACATTTCAGCACAGACACCTCAAGCACTGTCCACAAAGCACCACAAGCACAGCACAGAAGGGTCAGCAGCAACATCATGACTACATTCCCCACGTCGCCCCCCTCGTTGCAGACTCCGTTACGGTCGTGATCAGGCGTTATCGTCGATTCCTTCCCTTAACGACCAAACTTGGGCTCGCCATCCTTCTCCGCATTGGGAATTAACGGCCGGTTTACTTTGCAGCCTCATGGACGCATCTCCACCTGGATCCGGGTACGTCGGTGGCCGAAGCAGAGGGAGGGAGTTGCTGGAAGTCAGAAGGTGTCTTAAGACATGCTCTTTCAGGGAGGGATGAAGACGAAAGTATAAGAATTATAGTAATGATAAAGGTAATAATTATTGTCAGTCATGATGATGATGATGGCGACGATGATATCAAAATATATAAGGCAATAGAAGGAATGTTTTTCTGGGATTTTTCCCCCAAAACAATCTTTCTTTTCTAATGGCAAAGACAAAATCTTCAGACTCATAACCAACCCAAAGGAACCTCAGGCACAACTCCTGCTTCCTTCAAGCGGGGATTCACGAGTCGCGCAGAACAAGAAAACAACACGAATGCACGCAATGAATATACATTTTGATTTACTCTTACCCGTACATTTTTGGAAGAAAGAAAACGGTCACAGAACTGATATAGAAGCTTTTATTACACCCATTTTTATTTCGTATTATCATGTATTATTGAATGTTTAGCGTAGTAATAAAAAAGGCAAGTTAACGTGTTTGTATACAAGGAGGGAATAACCAGAGTTCTTTTTTCGTCGACTTGAAAAGGAGAAGCAAAGGTGTAGTTTTAGTCAAGGGAGGAAAGGTACACGACACATCCCTCGCTCTCCCTACCTGCTTGGTTTTTTTTGTTTTTTTTCAGATCGTTCTCTAAGTTTTTCTCCTTTTTTACGAGGGCAGCATAGATGAATACAAATACTTGCATACAAGTGTGTGTGTGTGCGTGTGTGTGTGTGTGTGTGTGTGTGTGTGTGTGTGTGTGTGTGTGTGTGTGTGTGTGTGTGAGAGAGAGAGAGAGAGAGAGAGAGAGAGAGAGAGAGAGAGAGAGAGAGAGAGAGAGAGAGAGAGAGAGGGAGAGTGCTTGACAGTATACTTGAGCGCACATCTGACCTCATATGCAATATGCATTTTGCAGCTGCAGGAGTCGTGTCGAGGACTCTAGATCACGTGTTGCAAAGGAGAGCGAGCGAAGGGAGAGGTTTAAGGGTGGAAGGCAAGAGACGCAAGGGGGGGGGGGGGTAGATAGGAAGAAAGGGAGTTTGTGAAGACGGTCAATACATATATGAATAGATGCTGCGTTTAGACAGTAGTAAAACACAAACGTGGTATCAAAATAACTAAATTATTTAATGAAAAGAAAGGGACACAGGTAAATGCAGGTAAAAGTCATCTGAATAAAAATAAAAGAGACATAAATGGATAACAAAAAAACTACAGAGGGTAAATATTGCAAGATTTATGTATACCAGAGTGAAGCAATGTACATCCTTAGGTCGAGTATACCGACCACCCCCAGCGCATCCTGAGTCCAGCTCCCCTACTTGAAAGCTTCACACTCAATCTAATAAGATTGCATTCATGTAATTTTTACCATTCCTTCGGTCGCCCGCCTCTGCAGTCTCGCCAAGGGCAGCGCACCAAGAGCACTCGTGGGAGTCCCTTTGGTCTGGCATCGCCCTCTTCATCAGTGTTCGTCTTGCTCGCGGGAAGTTGTATCCTGAAGCGAGTTCGGCCTCATTAACATGTGAGAGAGAGGAGGGTCGGGTCGAGGCTGATGGCCAGGAGCAAGAGGCAGATTTTTTTTTTTTTTTTTTCTTTTAAGGAAGATGGTGTGATACTAAATGGTGTATGTGTGTGTGTGTGTGTGTGTGTGTGTGTGTGTGTGTGTGTGTGTGTGTGTGTGTGTGTGTGTGTGTGTGTGTGTGTGTGTGTGTGTTATATTATGATTATCATTTCTTATGATTTGCCGTTAACCAATAGCCAATCCAACAATGGCGAGACTAAATGATACAAAAACAGCAAAATTGCTCTTTCGGGTATTTTGATTCAATTTCTTTAACAACCATTCTGTTGACGGTTTAAGGCAGCGGAATTTAATCACTCGATATTGTATCTGAGAATCTTGCCTTTCCATCAAGTATAAGATTTTTTTTTTTTTTTTTTCGTAGCATACCCATAATCTTCAATGGCAAATATACGCATACACAAACGCACAGACCATCACGCTTGCTCACACTCATACTTTCCTACACCGACGTAAGCACATGTGCGGTAGTTCTGCCATTACCTACAACCCAAGTTAATAGTTATACTCTGTAGAATGTATTTGTATTAGTAATCGCAGACGCTTAAGTAAGACCACTTACGATGATGTGATTAGCATATTAGCAAAAATAAGGCTAGTTTTTCAGCTCTGTTTTGGGAAGGGCAAACAAAGTGTGCTAATAAATGCCTACCACACGCACAAATCATATAACTTGGTTCAAAAGCGAAATTATACAAACAGATGTGGATTTTATCTGAGCTGGCTCGTGCATCACCCTCGCTCTTAGGTCGCGGTGTGGTCACTTGTTGCTCACGTGAGCCACGAGTTTCCCGCTGGCACTGCAAGCTCTCCGATTCACGTGTTCTAGTGGTAAAACGATTCACAGGAAATCGAAATTTGCAATTCTCCTTTTACCATTACTACTCATATTAACCTTTAATATTAATGAGTTGTATATATCATGTTATACAAATATATATATATATATATATTCATGTTATAAACACTTATATTCTGCACATTACATCTCTGATTTACATCAGGGCATAGATCTCAAAAGAGCATATTTTAAAATCAAATAATCAGTATGAAAATGTGAGACAAATAATAAATAAATAAATAAATAAATAAATAAATAAAGTGCGATAAGTCATAAACAATTTACCTCTCCTATTTTGCAAGATATACCTTTTTTTGCTGAACACTCTACATGAGGGTAGGGTACGCTAGGTTAACATTTTACTTTCATTTTGGTTTATTTAGAAAGGAAATATTGAAGTCTTGTAAGTTTTGAAAAACAAATAAAATATGTTTTGACATATATATATATGTATGTATGTATGTATGTATGTATGTATGTATATGTATATATATATATATATTGCATATTGGGTAATACGACGGAGCGAACACGGTCTACTGGCAATGGTTGCCTTCCTCCTTTCTATTCTGTATTTCTACTTTTCCATTTATTTTAGCGATATTATGTCTCCCCACTTCATCTGCCTTCGTCATGTCACCTAATATCTAATATCTTGTCCCTAAAGCCTAATTACCTATGGTTATCCCCTATTTCCTTTATTTTATCTCCTCCCCCTCTCTCTCTCCCTTCTCACTCTATCCCTCTCTCGGTCTCCAACCAAGCTACACGCTAGCCTATACTAATCCTAGTATTTCTTGTAAGATTATACCTCTCGTGTGTAAAGAACGTGTTTCTCCTCAAAGACAATTATGCAAATGGCTTTCCCTTCGGCCTTTGCAAGTTATTTTGTGTATTACAAGTTAGACAGCCAGTCATGGTCGGAAGGGGTAGAGGTGGGAGAAAATGATAGAAAAGAATGGGAGAGAAGAGGGGGTGGGGAGGAGATAAAGAGAGAGAGGTGATGGCATTTACAAAAACTTCCTAGTGCATCAACTACCAAACGTTTCTGGAATCACCAAAAAACATTCAAGACGTTATATCCGCCTTATGCAAGATTCTTGTACAATCCTTCTTGCAAGTAAAACCCTACTTTTGAGACGCTGCAAAGAAATTGGTTTTAACATCCTCATTTCCTCGGCGTCTGAGAGGAGGACGAGGCAAGCGACGGAAGGAGGAAGGATAAGTGGGATAACATTTCAAAATACCTAAAAATCGTAGACGCTCTTCGTCATCACTATATAATAATCAAAACAAATAGAGTGAATGTATTAAGTAAATGGCCATATGCACTTTCCATTTGAAGACACATATATATCTTTTATTGTTCTCATCGGAGTGACCCAAGTCCAGGATCATAATTACTCAAGATAGTACTTTAGCACTGTACGTTAAATGCAATTACATAATTTTTGTTATTGATTAATATTAGTCTACCTGTCTGTCTGTCTCCCCCCCCCCCCCCCCCTTCTCTCTCTCTCTCTCTCTCTCTCTCTCTCTCTCTCTCTCTCTCTCTCTCTCTCTCTCTCTCTCTCTCTCTCTCTCTCTCTCTCTCTCTCTCTCTCTCTCTCTCTCTCTCTCTCTCTCTCTCTCTCTCTCTCTCTCTCTCTCTCTCTCTCTCTCTCCCTCCCTCCCTCCCTCCCTCTCTCTCTCTCTCTCTCTCTCTCTCTCTCTCTCTCTCTCTCTCCCTCCCTATCTCTCTCTCTCTCTCTCTCCCTGAGAATGGACGAACCATAGTTACTTAAACTACCATTGGCACTTTACAAAATCTAATTACAGAAGATCTTTCATAACTAGCGCTACACAGGACGACTATTCTGGCCTTCCAAGCTAAGCACAGCGTGGAATTCTTAGTTTGCATTACTTAAGTCGTCTTCCTCGATTAATTTTCCAGGTTTTAAATCACTTCTTATTTTAAAACTGCCTCGTCATTTATTTATTAACCTTTCCTTTGAGTTTAATTTATTTTTGGTGTATCTCGTTCTTTCCCTGTTTGTTATTCCCATAATATAATTAACTAATACCGTTGAAAGCTTTGTTAATAGGCCATATATCATTTAAAACGCCTGCACTGGATTGTTATGGTTATTGTTATTAGTATTTTTACTAGAATTAACACGTATTTACCCCAGTTGTTAACGGGGACGAATGGGGAACTAAATAGAACTTTTAAAGAAAGGGGAATTGAGAGAACGAAAAAAAAGCGAATAAACGATTAACAAAAGCGGGATAATGAGAAAAAGGATGATGATATTAGGACATGAATATATATACATACATATATATATGTGTGTGTGTGTGTGTGTGTGTGTGTGTGTGTGTGTGTGTGTGTGTGTGTGTGTGTGTGTGTGTGTGTGTGTGTGTGTGTGTGTGTGTGTGTGTGTGAGTGTTATGTTGATTTTGATGACAGCTTGATTAATCCTGCAGTTGCCACCGGTCATGGCTACAGTTAATGATACATTTTTCTGATCATAATTATGTTTATGATACAAATATGTCACTTTCTGCACACGACTACACACACACAAACAATACTACCGAAGTTAAACAGTGTTGCCGCCTCCAACAGATTGTCGACAAGCACGAGGACCTTCGGAAGGCAAAGGTTCGTCTATTATTGCAACTTATTGCACTTTTGTTTTGAAACCAATATGCTCATGTTATCACGAAAGTGAAGTTCGAATTATCTTCATATTGAAATTAGATTTCACTTGTTGGGAATCGAGGAAACAAAAATTAAATTCATTTTCATTAAGATAAGTAACATACGTGTGAGCCTGTACGTATGTAATGAGGTTTTTCACAAAATAAACCAGGTAATAAAATTATGAAATAATCCTTTATTGTTCACGGGGTATTCATGTTTTGTTATATTCGATTATCAAATCATATTTATATATTTATATAATTAATTGAATTAATTATACATCGAAGTCATTTTTGAGTGTCACTCGCAGATAGCTTTTCATATTTTACTTTTTTCATTAGCTAAATTATCAAGCTAATAGATTGATGTAATATGATTGATATTCAAATTACAGTTCCCACTGCAATGGTTTACAGTAGAGTTGGGAAACAGCACAGGAAATTACGCTGTGTGTGTGTGTGTGTGTGTGTGTGTGTGTGTGTGTGTGTGTGTGTGTGTGTGTTTTGCCAAAGTTGCCAAAGAGCCCGTTTGTTTAGATTGAAAATGCATAGTCTGTGTATGTGTGGCTTACAGTTACTTAGGGAAAACTTCTCCTTCGAGCTAGAACTTTTGCTCTTGCTTGTAATCTATGTCACTTTAGTTTAATTAGATGCGACAAATATGTAAATCTAGCTAGGGATTATAGCTCCCCACACAGGAAAGACTTTTAACAGAACGACAGTATCCGTTCTCGTGAAAACTACCTTTTAAGGAAAAAAATGGCGTCTCCTTTTCCTCCGGTTCTTTACTTCTCCTTTGCTTCCTACGGTTCTCCATTTCTTTCTCTCTTCCAACGATTCTCCATTTCTCTCTTTCTTCCTACGGTTCTCCATGTCTCTCTCTCTTCCAACGGTTCTTCATTCGCAACAAGAGCCAAGAGTCTCTCGAGCGTAACAAGAGCCAAGAGTCTCTCGAGCGAAACACATGGTGAAGGTCATTCTCTCAGACCCAGGTTGTTGGGGGAACCTTTTGTTTAGTGCTGCTCGCTCGTCCTCTTCTGTTGTCCTGCTACTTCAGTTTCATCGGGCTTGCGGACTCCCATTAGGTTTGCTCAATTTGTTGAGATGTATGCATGTGTATGTGTATATGTATGTATATGTATATGTATATGTATATGTATATGTATATGTATATGTATATATATATACATATATAGATACATATATATACACGTGTGTGTGTGTGTGTGTGTGTGTGTGTGTGTGTGTGTGTGTGTGTGTGTGTGTGTGTGTGTGTGTGTGTGTGTGTGTTTTCATACACACACAAACAGACACAAACAAAATATACATATATAAACATGTACTGTACGTAACTCTAAAAAATGTAGGGGGTGTCAATTTGCATCGTTGCGTGATGAATAACGCATAAGGACAAGTGTTTTATATTCCTGAATGCAGTGCCATGGGTTGTTTGCGTGTGTTTCCACCGAAGTCTCCACCCATTTTCATACAAAATCCTCATATATTTGAGCATTTAGATAAAACTGTAATGAACAGTTGATTGTAAGCTCAAACAATTAGACAAGAAGATATCTAGAAATCAATAATCACGACAAAAAATGATACAAGGATGAGGATGAAAATGACCAAACCGTCTTCAAGTGCACCTGCACTACGAGCAACACGTCTCATGCACTCCTACAGGGATGGGGGGGCTGACAAGCGGTTGACCGGAAACACGACACAATTCCCGAGGACGATCATATTAAGGTGTGGCTGAAAGTTCAAGTGAAAGCAAAGAATGCTGGACACGGTGTATATCAGAAGTAATAAAAAAAAAATAAAAAAAATGTCGTAGTGTATTCAAAGTAAAAAAAAATCGGCAATATTTTATATAAAAACAAAATTCATCCATTTTGATAACCATTCACCCCTTACGTAATGATAATTGCCCAATGATTTCAAACCTCATTAACATTCGGTTTCGCGTCAGTTCTCAAGAAGCCGAGCTTTAGACGAATATCTGAAACGAACCTACACTGTAGGTTTGCTTATTTGTATACATATCAAGTAAAATGTTCAGCTTCGAAGCCTGTGTGTCTAATTCCAATGTGTGTGAGTATGGTTTGATAAAACGTTTGCTTGTACGTATGCATTCGTGTCTCCTTTCTGTTTATGTAATTCCTGCACAATCATTACAGATTTGTTGTAAAATAAATTAGTGTGATATGGCACTATTGTATTTTGAACAATACCCTGACACACTAGATTAAGAACATACAATAGGAAATGCAAGCTTGTTTTTCATCCAACAAAATCCTCTGCTACATGGAAGCCCATTTTTTCTTGTTTCTTTCTGCTTATATATAGACTAAATTCAATAATACTTTCACATACCAAATCACCTGCTCTTTGTCAGTAATATAGTATTGTATTTCCCTGTGTCTGTCTCTGTGTTTTAATTTTGCCTTTGGGGTACCCCTACCCCCCTCTCCCACCCTCTCTCTCTCATATTTTAGCTGTTTTTTTTCTTATTCTTATTTTCTTTCTCGTTTTAACAGTTTTAATATAAAAGTTACTCAATTATTTTGTTTACTTATGTGGAACGAAAATAATTAATAGACTCAATAAAAAAAAGTAATGGAACTATGTGTGTGTGTGTGTGTGTGTGTGTGTGTGTGTGTGTGTGTGTGTGTGTGTGTGTGTGTGTATGTATATATATGTATATTCAGGCAATACAAGCATAAGACCTGTTCTCATCTTTATCCCTCTGAATCGTTTCGAAATTTCCTATGATTTCCTTTCCTTCGAGACCACATGCAAAGGCCTCCTCCAAGATTCATCGATCGCCGCTAATGAATTTCAAGCGAAGCCTCATCATCTGCCAATTAATATTCTCCGAGACCATAATATGTCCTCGTCTGCCTCCGCATTGACTATATATGAAACCTAGCTGCATAATCCCTTTGAGTTTACCATTTGACCTCGCTTTGATTAAATTTGCATACGGCCCTTGATGGTCCATGCTTGCAGTTATGAGTTTGTAGACTGATGTTGCTTATTATCTATAATTAAACTTTTTAGATACCTTTGCTATGGGCTCACAAGAAAAAATGCTAATGACATCTGTAAAGCATAATGCCATTAACTGCTGAGTCAAAGAGAGAGAGAGATAGGGATGGAGATATCAGTAAGTTATCTTTATTGAATAATTGATGGGCTATACTACAAATTTTACCAAATTTTATGCCATGCATACAAGATACACTGAATGGTAAGGATAAACTACCTTCAAAAAGAACGGCAAGAAAGATAGCTACATTTGGAAACCAGGTCTTCTGATTTTTAATATATATGTATATATATAACAATCAGGTCAAACAGAACGGAAAAGAAAAGAAATAACACACAAACATGCATAAAAGCCTATTATATACACATACATGCATATGTTTTTTTTTTGTGTGTACAAATAGATAAGATATATATATATAGATCTATATAGATACACATAGACACTGTTCGAGATATATAAATACATGGTCACATAGATGTATATTCAGGTAGAGGTTGATATAAGCATATTTACATGTACACACACATGTGTATACTTTCATACTTATAGGTATAGACATAAATAAAGACATAAGTATTGTCCCGTGATGCGAGAAACTTAACGACCAATCAACTAATTTACCTAAAGATTTAAGTACCCACCGGCATGACTAGCCAACGATTACCTACCCTGAGACTTAGGTAACTAGTTAAACTCAACTTAAAGAGCGATGTATTCGCCGAACGACAATATAAGAAAACGACATAATTGTCCAGTTACGTAACTGCTGAACGATGCAACTACCCACTGACGAAACTACCCAAAGACTTAACAACCAAACGATGTACCTACCTAATAGTCATTTAATTTTATATTATCTTAAACTGCCGAATGATCTGACTTCCTAATAATTTAAATGCCTAGCGAATGAATTACTATCAAACAAGTAAATAAATAAAATGTATCCAAAACCATTACTACCAAGTGACTCAATTACCTTAACAATTTAACTACCTCCTTACGTTGACTACCTAATGATGTAAATACCCCCAAAATTAAAAGCTTAAACATTTAATGACAACATTCCCCAACAAAGCTGCTCATAGGCAATAACTCAATAGAATAAAAACAAAAAGGTTTAATATCAGAACACAAAGTGAAAACATTTACATTTGTGTTTTTTTCCTTTCTCATTCACAATCTTTGTTAACTGTATTAGCACGGTCGTCTAACCTCCGAAGATATAAACATTCAGCAGTAAATAATAATAATTATAATAGTAATAACCAGGTAATATATAATTACTTATAAACTCTGTTTAACTACGCAATTTTAGTTTTGTTATGAAAAGAGATGATACTTCAAACGGTTTACTTCTAAATTACTTACGTGCTTCATTATGCATCAGTAAATTAATAACTAACTGTGAAAGAGTGAAAGGAGCGATAACATGTCATTGAATGAATCATGAATTACATTATATATTGAATTTTATAATCTTTTTGGAAGTTCTTGTTATGCTATTTTTATGTCTTGCAATTATGAACTAAAACAATGGTATCTCTATTTTGGAAATAAGAACTGTTCTTTAGGAAAAAAAAAAGTGTCCACTATCCATGTTAAGTTCAATTGTTTTAGGGCCAATATTTCCTATTAAATGTCAGAGATATCCGTCTCAGGTAAGTATATAAAGCGCCCAATGAAATATCAAACTCGAGCAAGACAGGAAAAAGGAATACAGAATCACAAGAAGTTACTAACAGAATCTGTAAGAGGAAGATCCAAAACAAGCTAACCGAAATGCCACAAAGACATAATTGGAAGGAGAGAGAGAGAGAGAGAGAGAGAGAGAGAGAGAGAGAGAGAGAGAGAGAGAGAGAGAGAGAGAGAGAGAGAGAGAGAGAGAGAGAGTGAGTGAGTGAGTCAATACATGTCGGACTGTCAAAGGAGATAACAAGATATCCGCAGCACAAGGACAGGGCTGGCTATAAGCGTTCAGTGAAAGAAAGGGATCCAATTGCGGCTCAACTGTTTGGAAAGGAATTGGCGAGTTCACAAAGTCTCTCTTGTGCATGAGGGTTTTTGGGAGAGCACGCACACGCGCGCGCCCACACACACACACACACACACACACACACACACACACACACACACACACACACACACACACACACACACACACACACACACACTCGCAAATTCAATCCAAGGTCCGTGAGGAGGCGAGCTATAACACCCGCTCGAGTGAGGATGTTCCCCAAAACACATTCCGATGTCATAGAGAGGACAGGACGTCTTCATAACGTGGGTATTTGCATTCACTTGCGAATCACGTAACATTTCGTATTGACGTCTTATGTAATGTACTAAGTTTTATAGCCGCATTTCCTCGAAGTTTAAAATTTATATATGTATCCACATTCCTGGTTTAACACTTTTTAACTATTTATCTCCCCGCTCGCCTGTTAATGTGTTGGCGTCAGTCCTCGTCACTGACAAGTTAGTCTGTCTCTCTCTTATCTCACTGTGTTGTTAAGGAGAAAAGGCTGCAGAGGCTTGTGCATGGTTCTCTTCGTCTTGCTTCACATTTAGTGGAAATGTCATCATCATCACAGAACTTCTATCTAAAATCGCATTACAAATTCCCTCCCACGCCTCCACCTCCAACAAAGCCAGTTACATTTTTTTTTTCACACCGTTTCACAGATGCATCGAATTCCATGACGCCGGAGGACACAGTGGCACTTGAGTTGCTTTGAATAATCGGGTTACACCACAGTCGACAGTCTGGCAGCGCATCCTCGTGCTCTTGAAGGTCAGCGCGTTCGCTAAATGGTATTGAAGCTGTTTGGTTAAGCTGAATTTGTTGGTAATGTGAGCTCTGGTTTAAATATAAGAAGGTGCGTTATAAAAATAAAGATAACTTATTAGAGTCCACGGTTTGTATTGTGCACAGTGCATTGATCGACAGATGATGGCATGTGTATATATACAATGGATGCATGTGTGTGTGTGTGTGTGTGTGTGTGTGTGTGTGTGTGTGTGTGTGTGTGTGTGTGTGTGTGTGTGTGTGTGTGGCAAGACCGGATGGTGCGTTTCACACCTGTAGCCCCAGCATCTGCCTTTCCTCCTTAGGCGGATGCAGGTGTCCTGCCCTGCTTTCTCTTTTTATTTCACTTTTAAGACGCAAGTAAGCATCCGCCCTCGAAGGGAGCAGTTGCATAAAAGGACACGTCTCGTCAGACGGAAGGAGAGAGATGCAGTAGACAGGCCAAGGCTCACAGGGTCTAGCTCCACCTACTCGTCCTCGACCCCGGCGACACGGGGGTCTCGGGGGTCGGGGTCTCACATCTACCTTCAACAATAATCCAGCAAGCTAAGACCCCTTCCATTCACCTGCAATAAAGCCACTCTCTCTTGTTGACATCTGGTGGCAGTGTTGTCCTAGAACCTCATAAAGTCAATGCTAATTCGCCTACTACCACGCTCCTCGCTGACGCCTATTGCCTACGCCTGTTTTCTGGCATCTGCTGACAAGGTACTCAGTGTCGAAGGGCCTCCTCGCCTTTCTTAACGCCGAACCATCACTACCAAGTGATCTGATCCATGCCTACCCGCTAGTAAGTGCTTCGTTACTACTTCCTCTGTAAATGTGTGTATATCGTTCTGCCTTAATTTTATTATACTTCCCGGGCTAATTATTCGCTGATTAACAGATAGTTTTAAGATACATGTCGATTACCTGCTCTAGGCCCAAACCCACCTACCTGCCCACTCTACACGGAATTCACTCAAGGATTATGAATTTTCCTATGTGCCATCCCTAGGACTTATAACT
>NC_061830.1:33722217-33724717 GCF_019202785.1 Penaeus chinensis
CACACCCACACCCACACCCACACCCACACACACACACACACACACACACACACACACACACACACACACACACACACACACGCACACATATATACATATATATATATATACATATATATCCATATACATATATATACGCATACACACATATATACATAGGTGACATATATATAGGTGAAGATAGTTAGAAAGAAAAACAAGCTTTTCCTATACATTTTGAGAGGTAAAATATTTTTAGAAATGGGTACACACATGCATGCGCGTGTAACCTAATGTATAATGTTAGTGTATAATTAATTGCTTGCACTCACAACTATAAACCTAAAGATTGCTTCCGATACATAATTTCCATCTCACACGTAGTTTTTTCCCCCCGTATTCCGGTGTCAATAACTCATGTTCAGAAGCCATTTTTCGATGAGTTTCATATTGTTTAAGGTAACAAAAGGGTTATTACTCTTAGCGTATCAATACCCAGAGTCCTTCCTGAAGTTTCTGGTACACTGAAATTATATTCTGAAACCTGACAAACATCGGGAAGTTTAAGAGACAATGTAAGGCGTTATTTCACATAAACATCATTGGTATTACTTTGAATAAAAACGCTCTTAACAATCCAGCTAACATCAAGGTCCGAAATGCTCATCTGATGCAACAGTAATCAGTATCATGTCTCACTCTTTTAATTATGGATAAACTCATCAGCGATTCGAGACGTGACACTGATTACTGGTGCATCAGATAAATATTTCGGACCTTGATGTCAGTTGGTTTGTTGAGAACGTAAATATACACATACATGCCTTTATCTGTAATACGGACACACACACACACACATGTAACAGTGCACACATAAACACACGAACGCAAACGCCTGACTCGATTCAACTGTTGAAATACACCGACCCAACCTTACCTCCCCTGTCACGTATTAAATCCCCGTTGCCTTTATCTGTAATTAAAGAGAACGAGACGTGACACTGATTGCTGGTGCATCGGATGAACGTTCTTGTCCGAATTTCGGTTCTTGATTTCAAGGTGTGTGTGTGTGTGTGTGTGTGTGTGTGTGTGTGTGTGTGTGTGTGTGTGTGTGTGTGTGTGTGCTTATGCGTGTGCGTGTGCGTGTGCGTGTGCGTGTGCGTGTCCGTGTGCGTGTGCGTGTGTGTGCGTGTGCGTGTGTGTACGTGTGCGTGTGCTTGTGTTTGTGCTTGTGTGAGCATGCCTGCGTGTTTTTGTGTGGCGATACACCCTTACGTTTACATGTGCAACTAGCCAATTCCTTATTGAAAGTTGTGAAGAATGAAATCCACCAGTTTCTAAGAGAAAGAAATTATTTTTATCACTTTTTTTCAGGTAAGGCAACCTGAGGATTTAATTCTCCCTCTCCTGAAATGGCCCGAGTCAACAGTGCCCTTCACAGATACTCACTCTTTAACCGACCAGTACATCTAATGTGTCCGATATACACCAGCAATAGTTAGATATTAGAATCTAGAAGTACCGCATAATACTAAAACATTTTAACTTGGCCGGTCTCTTCACCCTCCGTGATTTTGCATATAGCGGTGCGAACTGCTCTCGTTTCGTTAGTTCCTCTTTCCATGGTATCAGGCGTATCATATTTTAGTGCCACGAATTCATTCTCTTTCCTCTATAATCCATCACATTTTTTAGAACAAAGTTCCCCTCTCAAACTCATTTTCCTCCTCATTAACTCCCACTCATTTATAATCCCTTTTCAATATCGTCTGCTGATTTGTTTCCTAATAGTGCTTTTAGCTTATACTTCATTAGACCGTGCCTTCATTATCCGGTCTAAATAAGATAAAGTCATCCCATCAACAATTGACTATAATGATGTATTGTACCTCTTTTCAGAATTTGTATTCATCTCGTGTATTCTTTCTTTTTCCTTTGAAATGTTGTTTACTCCTTTTCGATTCATCTGGAAATGTTTGTGGTAATTTTGGAATATGGTATCCCTGTAGATTTTAGCCGTAGAAAAAGAAGTTGAAGTAAAGGGACACGATTTGCCTGATCGCATATACATACAACGAAATGCAATTGATTATATTGCCGTTCATCTTGATTTTATTTTTGTCTCCCTACCTTTCTATCCTGCAATCTCTCCTCTCCTCCTTTTCTTCCTCCCACTACCCATTCTAACGTGTCTGGTACTTGTCAGCAGTGGTCGACAAGTACTAGAGAAAGATCCATACAAGTTTACACACACACACACACACACACACACACACACACACACACACACACACACACACACACACACACACACACACACACACACAGAGTACATACATACATACATACATACATTGACAGGCAAGCAGATACACAGACAGGGAAATATGTTATAGCGATTGTCAGAAATTATTTTTGCTGGGGAAATGGGTCGCGCATCTATCGACTTTGTAGGGGTCACAGCCCAAAAATTTTGAGAACTGCTGCTCGGGACGACAGTTGTCTTGATAGCACTATTTCT
>NC_061830.1:33732217-33744717 GCF_019202785.1 Penaeus chinensis
CATAGACAAAGTGTTAGAATAAATAAAACCTGGAATATATATATTTGTATTTTGGTCATCGTCTTCTCTATTGTATTATTTGGAAGCATATTTATTCAAATAATCATCATTTGATTTATCATATATAGTGAAAATTATAAACGACGCAGTAGCATCAGTTGCAGCCATAAGGGGGGAATTTACGGTGTCGCATATAAGGCATGCAACAAGGGCGTTCGGGAACGATTCCACCTCCCGTAGAAGGAGGAATTTTCCTTTCCGAAAACTAAATCTGTAAAGGTAGCATGAAGTTTATTAAGCCAGTGTGAATATCTGTCTAAAACTGCTGCTGCTTTACTGAAGACGCCTTTGTCTCATCTGGTGACTGACAGCAGATCAGAAGAGTGGGAACCTTCATGGCTATCTTTGCTGTCTAGGTCTGTCTCCGTTATCAATATCATTATTATTGGTAATATTATCATTATTACTGTTATTATTGTCAGTTTCATCTGTAATGATAGTATTAGAGTCAGCATTATTGTTCTCATCATTATTATCATTTACAGACCTTGCATATCATAATTATTCATTTTCTTTGCAATAATTCTATATAGGACTCAATGAACTGATTTCAAGGCTGTGTAGGTCCATTTCTCAGCCATTTTAAACATATTGGAAACAAAATCATTTTATTTGCTTATACCTGATACAGAATGTAATGCAATGACCCTAAAATGACACGACTAAAATGTCAAACAGCTCATACGTTTTCTTAAGGGTAAGATAATCATGGCACAGGAAATATTATCACTTGGACATGAGAAAGATGACTGACGGCCACTAAATTCTTTGTCGTCTGGGAAGATCTAGGAAATATGTTATACTGACTACGATTCTACTAGTATGTGAACATTCCTCGCATATATACATCCAGATAGGTACCTTGAGTGCACTATGTCACCGAAAGGAAGGCAACTGATGAAAAAGCAAGAATAATTCTTGGAGCCGCTTGTTATAAGCCTTCGTTTGTTTGATCGTTCCGAAGATCATCAGCGGAGTGATATTAATATGCTAGTTATTTATGACTGGTTTTCAGGGTTCACACACTATGAAGCGACTAAAAATAAATCATATGTAATCAGCAAATTAATATCTACTTCTCTGATAATCTTCGGAGCGATCCAGCTAATGTCAAATTGCATTATAATAAACACGAATGATAAGCGGCTGGCTCTTCCTCGACAAATAATTCTTGCTTTTTAGTCCCCTGCCGTGTATGAGTCATATGATTAGATTTGGTTCTTATGAGGAATCAGAATTCGGTGTACTAAGATATAAAATAATATAAATGTGTATATATATGTTTTTACATATATATATTATATATATTATATATATATATTACACACACACACACACACACATATATATATATATATATACTGTAGTGTACGGCTGCGCACTCGCCAACTCTAAGGTCGATCTCACCTGGACTAACATCGTCCTCGGGCGCCGAGTGGTTGAAGCCACTCTGCGATGCTGCCATTGACTGGGATGAAACGTCCCGGGCTCCGCTTCCACCAACGATGCGGGCGCACTCGCTGTGCACCCGCACAAGGCTTGTGCTTCTCCCGCCATTCACGTGACTCTAGTGCGACTTCATAAGCCGTGACCAAAGCCATACGAACCGCCAAAGACAGAATCAATGTGAACATGGTTATAAAGATAACCAAAGAACGTATTTTATACCAAATCTCGTTACTTGTATGGCGTTGAAGTCTCCGAGGACAAAATAAAGATTTATTTATATTCTAAGTCCAATACCGTTGAGAGTTACAGCCCGAAATGCACAGCTTTTACGTAAATTGTACATTACCAGTTTTCCTAGGTATCCTTTCCTTCAATAATATTATTATTATTTTTTTTTTTTTTTTTATATTCTATCTCTTTGGCGAAGCTTCCAAAGTGTCAATATAACCCCTGAAGAGAGTAATGGTTGTTACGTATTTTGGTTGTTTGTTTTTCTCCTCCTCTCTCTTTTCATGGTGGTTCGGGTCCTTTGGGTTGTTTGGACTACCGAACTATCGAGTTGGTCTTCCGAAGCTTTGCGTATCTTCTTTTCGCGCCATGCTTAAGGCATGGGCTGGGGGGTCATTTTCGGGTATAAATACCCTTGGTTTTGTGAGAGGAAGACAGTTCGGTCCTGACTTCTATGGTGAATAGTGGTTCCGCTCTCGGTATTGTGCTCGCTTTGGATTTACTTCGCTTTGGATTTACCTCGCTTCACGCCAGGATTGACGAATCCGTGTTTTTCGCAAGATAAGTATTCTTATGGTTGTGTGTAGGAGACACCTGGTCTCTGTTGGACTTTGGCGTGTGACATGCTGCATTACTATTTGCAGGGTGCACTCTCTTCCACGAAAACCCAAAGCAGCACTTTGATTTCACAAAGGGTAAGAGCATAAAAAGGACCACTCACATAGAAGGGACACTGCTTGAGGATCCGTACCTCCAGTGTGCCATTTCCTATTTTAAGCTGAGTTATTTCTTAGTTTTTTGTTGTTTCTTTTTTTCCTTTTTTTTTCCAGCTTGAGGATCCATACCTCCTTTTTAGGACCGTTTTAGCTTGTCTTTGCTTTTTTTTTTTTTTTTTTTTTTTTTTTTTTTTTTACTTTGCCTTGGTCGATTCCTGCCTGACCTTGAGGGTGTACAGGCAGTCTTCGTGATCTGTGCCCTTTTGGCGTTTTATTTTTTTAATTGGCTTCCGACGCTAAACTGTTTCTTACACCACGTTTTTCTTCCGTTACACAAGTGTTTTTATTCAGAGTTCCTCAGCACCATTCTTTTTATGTTAATCTCCATTCTGAGTTGGAGATTAACTTGTTTAAATTAGGGTTTAGTGTATTTCTTTTCGTACTAATACTCTGCTTAAAAATACTTATGGAGTTGGGACGCCAACTTAGGGTAAATGTTCGTGAGTTATTTTTGAGTACATCTGGTGTTGGTTTCCACATGCATCACCCCCGCTGTGATTAAATTGGTGTTGTACGCAACTATCAAAATTTCTCATGACTGAATTATTTGTTGACCTTTCTAATGAATGCAACTTGTTCAATAAATATCATACCGTCATAGAACTTTCACTCGGTCCCAGTCAGGAAAACAAATGACATCTGTGTTAAGTTCTGGTTCTGACCAAAGCTGAATGCTTAACATTCTTGGGCTTGGGTCTGCTAAACAGCACATTGCTGGTTACTCTATCTCGCAACCCTGAAAGGCTGTAAAAAGGCTAGATGAATCAGAGTATATTAAGCTGATATTCTAGAATAGATCATAACTTTGCTACACCTGGGTTCCCACTTCCAGCAGGTGGATGTTCAACCCGAAGGGAAGAGGAAGAATTCTATGATCTTGCATTTTTCTTCCATACACGTCCAGTCGTCCACGCAGACGCTCAGCCTACGCTATTTCCCTTTTCACATTTACACACTTACACATCCAACATTCAGCACACATATTCTGTATTTTCGTTCCACCCTCTTCTCATACAGCATTCACACCCTCATACACAGCACACACTGTTCCCGAACCTACTAATCGGGTGGTGGCAGCGTGTCGTAGGCCTGGAACCTTACATCTGTTCACTGCAGACGAATATTTCCTGAATAATTTTATTCATATTCTCGGTCGAGCCCGAACTCAACCAGACACATAAAAATCTACTTGGTCTACGCCCCGCGACATATATAATTCATATATATACATGTACACAGTTACAAACACACACATAAATGTATGTATATATATATATGTATATATTCATATATATATATATATATATATTGTAGCAGAGAGCTAAGATTTCTGTGGCAGTTTATTACATCTTGAATACATCGTATTTAAATGCAATTCATTACCATCAATTTTTAGCTTACTTACCCATTTCTTTTGTGTTTCTTAATAATTTCCCATTTGTTTCCTTCAAACTGAAAATTAACCTTTTATTATTAATACGTGCTTTACACATAACCCTTATTTTATATGAAATCAATTAATAATACTATAACACTCATTCAATTTACTCTTTATATAACAATATATCATTTACTTATATACTTTTGCTAATATAAGAATATATCATCTAATTCTATATATATACCCTGATATATTATCTCAGATACCTCAACTGACAATTCTGAGAAAAGAAATGGATTCCTGTGTTTACAGAAGATTAGTTATGCAAATTCCCTATAGATGTCGTAACACCTTAGAAAACGTTATAATAATCTTATGTTAGTAATATCACAATGAATAGGAACGGACGGTTTATAGCTAAATAAATCTTTGTCCCTACAATAACACACACAAACATAATTATATAAAAAATATATATACATATATATATATACATATATATATATATATATATATATATATATATATATGCGTGTGTGTGTGTGTATGTGTGTGTGGGTGTGGGTGTGGGTGTGGGTGGGGGTATGTGGGTGTGTGGGTGTGTGTGAGTGTGTGAGTGTGTGAGTGTGTGTGTATATATATATATATGTGTGTATGTGTATATATATGCAAACATTTGTGTGTGTGTGTGTGTGTTCGTGTCTGTCTGTGTACACACACACACATATATTTATACATATGTTTATGTGTGTGTGTGCACATATATATATACACACACATGCATTTATATATGTATATAAATATGTGTATATATATATATATATATTTGTGTGTGTGTGTACCTATATATACATATATGTGTATAAATATATATATATATGTATGTATGTACAATCACAGACACATATGTGTGTGTTTAAAAATATATATATATACATTTATATATACACATATATCCAGTGTATATATATATACATACATATATATATATATATATATATATATATATGTATGTATATATATACATACATATATATGTATATATACATATACACAAATATATACAGTATATATATCATATATATATTATAAATATATATATATATATATATATATATATTTTGTGTATATATACATAATATATATACATATACATATAAACAGTGTATATGTGATATATATTATATACATATACATTATATATATATATATATATATATATATATATCTGTATATATATGCATATATAGAGTATGTATATATATATATATATATATATCTGTATATATATGCATATATAGAGTATGTATATATATGTATATACATTATGTATATATATATATATATATATATATATATATATGTATACACACATATACAATATATATGTATATATATACGTATACACACAAATATACAATATATATATATATATATATATATATATATATTCTCTGCTAGTGTAAAACGTAGTAATATAATAAATGTGCTGAAAATTACCTGTTATTTCCTCTTGACTTATTGATATTTAGCCGAGCCGCAATGAGATTCCTGAAGTGCATTAAACTAAATTCATGATTTCTGTAATTTGCATCTCGGAAGATTGAATCGTTAAACTGTTAACGACTGACTTCATGAGCTTGTTTTATGTGAAAATCTATTTTATTGGCTTGAAATGTTGTCGTTAAGGATGATGATGATCGTTGTCTTTTTTCGAAATTTTCATATAAGTACTGCAATATTGTCAATTGACGCTTGTGATTTAGAAATAAAAGTTTAATTGTATGGATTATGTGACAGTTTGTATCGTAAACTTAATTCAATCTTTACTTATATTAACCCTAGTCGGCACTATATAATGCAATTCATGATATAAATTGAAATGAACCGTTAGAATCAAATTTAAAGGCAGAGCAATGCTCGTATTTTAAAAAGTTGATTACCGTAAAAGTCCCATATAAGGAATGTACGGCGAGTTCTGTGCATGGCATTGGTAACTGAACCGATAGAGAAAGTGGAGACTTGCAGAGAAAAACAGGGGTTCAGCAGGCGGACTGGATGTGTGTTTCTGCTCAGCTAAATGGATGTTAATGTTTAGCGAAAATTTAAATGCTCGTGTTTGGACCCATAGCTACCAGAATATGAAATTTTCTACAAGTTATTCAGCGTTATCGTGACTGTTACTCAGATCCCGATCCTCTCCATAATTGTCAAGGTAAGTCTATTGATATTATGGGTATTTTATTACACAAAATCGGAGTATCTTTAACTTCATCTACTTCCAAAAAAGGACTCCTTATCATGGCTTTAAAATTAAATTTTCACAAGATTTAGGCAAAAACACATGTTATAACGCAGTATGTTAAATGAAACCCTTGCCCATTGCCTATCGGCGACAATGCTTACATGAAGTAGAAGAGGAAAAAAGAAAATGAAGAAAATACATCATTACACCTCTTTCATACGGACACTCAACCTCGCTTCCCTGGACCTTCTTCTCCCGAGATTCCAACGGCCTCTCGCGCTCGGTCCTCTAATCAAGCACGTGCGTCAGATCTGCGCTCGGATGCCTGGTCCGTTGCCAGAGAGTCCACGCATCGAGTTTTCCGTTATTGGTTTCTGATGAGCCTCGCATTTCACACTTTATACTGGTTAATTTGTACACTTTGAATTGGCTGATGATAATGATGGTGGTGGTGGTGGTGGAAGTGGTAATGATGATAATGATAATGATAATGATAATGATGATAATGGTGATGATTACACTAAAACTACTACTGTTACTACTACTACTACTACTAATAATAATAATATGAAGAAGCACAATAACAATAGTAATAACAGGATGAAGGAGAATAATAAAAAAAATGTACATAAGAAGACCTAAGATATAATTCGAGCAAGACTGACGGTGACGCGAATGACCTAGATTCGAGAGGCTCTCTGACGCAGCCAATCAGACAGCGAAACGAGGACTTCCTTTCGCAAATCTTGGCTCCGGCGAACGGCCTGGGAGAGGAAGGTTCATTGGCTTCCCTTTGTACTGACGACCATATTGGAGTCCTGCGGGGGAAGAGATAGCTCAGCAGAAAGCTTTATTCTTGCCATACAGGAGCAAGAAAATAAGAAAACGAGTGAATACACATCTCTTTCTAACTGTGTGTGTGTGTGTGTGTGTGTGTGTGTGTGTGTGTGTGTGTGTGTGTAAGGGATTATGACAATGCTCTTCTAAGGATAAACTAAGGCAAAGGCATTGACTCCCTTTCCATTATATATAATATCCACCATTCGTTAGGCAAACCATTACGTACAATACAAAGATAATATATGTTTCACAAATAAGAAAGTGCAGGATGGTCATGGATTTCCAGTCTTACAGTCAAGGATCTCATCGCGGAGTAATATGAAAAATTAATATATGACAAATAAAGAAAAATATGAGATACGGGAGAGAACGGTCGGTGTCTAGCTTCTATTATCATTATTAAAAGCCAACATACGCATCCCTTCTCGAGCATTTTGAACATTGTCCAGGTTAGGAGTCTGGAGTACATACAAAAGTGACAGAGTTATAAGAGTGATTTAATATTAAATCTAACTCACACAATGGGGATAGGGAAGGGGGAAAAAGAGAAATCCGATTACACACTCATGAACATCCACTTATAAATACACATATACATATTAGCGCAATCACATACACACTCATGCACATACACACTGACTCACACAAGCAAACTGATCACGCAACAGAATATCTATCCGTTATCCTTACTTTTGTCCATGGATATATCTATAATAAACGCGAAAACACGCGACCTCCAACACGACAGACATCGCACATAACCTCAAAATCCCTTCACTTTGGGTAATGAGGACTCATAGGTTGGTGCCGACGAGAGAAACCGTAATTCATTCACCGATGAGACATAGAACTTGCGACTTTGCAGTCCTGATGGTACACGCCCCAAGAGCAGGAATTTTGTGCTTGTAAGTGTTTCATTCTGTCTACTTCAGAAGTTCAGATTCAGGTTGTCTGGACTTGCTTAATTCTCTTAATTATAGTGCATATAAGTGTCTGTCAGTCTGTCGATCATGACTTTTTATCCATCTCAAACTATATCTATCTATGTATCTGTCTATATATATATATATATATATATATCGATATATATCGATATATCTGTCTCAGCACATCGATGTAATTGCACGCCTGTGTATGATGTAATTGCACGCTAGATGAATTATGTCTTCCTCAAAGCCTATAGTATTATATATTTTTCATAAAATTGTGCTAAACTCTATTGCACATGCATCACAGTGACATGGAAATAATTGCATTTCCATTGGATCTTGCATGTATCTCTTCCCGGTGTCTTGTGGAAAATGGCGAGAAGGGAGCGTGTTTTATTTATTAGGTTATGGGCGCATAAATAGATAGCTATCTATCTATCTATATATACACACACACATATATATATATACATATATATATCGTATATATACTGCATATATATATCGTATATATACTGCATATATATATATATATGACTGCCGTGATGGTCCAGTGGTTAGAGCACTGAACTCCGATCTTCATGATCCCGAGTTCAATTCCCTACCGCTGCAGTCATAAAAATGCCTGCGCTCCGACTACTGGCTTGAGCTCGTCCTCACGGCGAGAAAACGACATATGGCCTTGAGAAGTCAAACGCAGGTGTCGTTAGGGAAGTCGCCGCCGTGGCACAAGTGGTGCACGCCGAACCGCGGTTAATTAGGAAGGGCATCCAATCAGGTAAGGGTTGCACTGATATAGAACCTCTCAATAGTTAATTGAGAAAGGCCTATGCCCTGCAGTGGAATAAATGGCTGTTGAAAAAAAAAAAAAAAAAAAATATATATATATATATATAAATATATATATATATATATATGTATATATTTTTGTGTATATATATATTATACATACATATATATATGTATGTATATATATATTATACATACATATATATATAAAAGATATATGTATATATATGTTATACGTATATATATATATAAAACATATATTTATATATATAAAGATAATATAACAATATCGAGAGAAAATCGATCAAACCCGACCTAGAAAATTGCATACCAAAGGTTTATTTGTTTTTAAGGTTTGCTTGTTGTTGTCTGGTGCAGCAATTGCAAAATGTATCAGTTAAATTGCCTCCTGTCAGCCGCGGAAATACGAGTCCGGCCTTCCTTTTCACAAAGATTCACTTCCCACTATTGGCAATATGTCTGATAGCGAAGAGCATTCCTTTGTATTATGATATCTGTAGACTTCTTTTGAGTGTGTTTGCGTGTGTATGTGTGTGTGTGTGTGTGTGTGTGTGTATGTGTGTGTGTGTGTGTGTATGTGTGTGTGTGTGTGTGTGTGTGTGTGTGTGTGTGTGTGTGTGTGAGGTTGAGGTGTCTGTTGAGTGCTGGTATAGTAAATTTGTCTGCTATTTAACTCGAAAACAGAAGTAATGCCATGTATACTCAACAAAAAACAATTTTAGGAAAGTAAGGGAAAGCAACAGTGAACTCAAAACGAGTCATTTGCAATAGTATAAAAACAATATGTTGCAGTAGATTTTGCAGAATAATGCAATTGATAAAAAAAACGTCAAAAAGTACGGAACTATGTAATTTAACTAAACTGAATTAAATTAAACACGCATATGTGTATAAAGAAATGTAACAAGATTGAAATAATTCATTTTTTATATGTCCCTATGCTTTGAGTATGATCAGATTAGACCAATGGTACGTAATATGCATATTAAAGCAGTAATGATACATTACCTTTATTTGTGTGGAATAACTATCAGGCTTTGGAGACTAATAAAGCAACCTGAATTAAATATATCATATTTCCTAACAATATAGTTTTTACACAACATAAACTTGTGTTGATCGTGTTAAACATAGCAAAATGTATTACTTTTATCATCATAACTTTCTCTACATATTGTCCACTCTAATCTCTCGCCATTCTCACCCCTATAATAAAGAAAATCATTAATAGGGACGCACCACAGAAACCCAACACCGTGAGCCATAATATACAAAAGAGAAACGAATTTTGGTGTCACTGCCTAAGGAGCAGACTAGTTTAGTCTGTCATTTATTCCCTTCCTTTTCTTCTCCTTCCTTCCTTACTTACTGCCAGAGCTCTTTGAGAAAGATCGAATTTGTTGTTGACTACTATTAGCATTGTTCTTATTTAAAACTGGTATGGAGCTGTATGCGTGAATGTAAGCAAATGTGTGCGTGCGCGCACACGCACGCACGCACGCACGCACGCACACACACACACACATACACACACACACACACACACAGGGATAGATAATGATATTGATATACAAACGCTACACATATATGCCTACATATGTATGCCAAGCCACACGGATTCATAAAAGTATCAATAATACATATAGGAAAGCAGATACTCGTTATGTGTTTAGTTATGAGTGGGTAATGAATATATTCACACACAAACTATTTATATACAGGAAATTATTTCCTTATGCAACCGAAATTAGATTACTCGTTCTCCAATATGCCATTGTTTATAGAACTTACAACTTATTATGCATAAGTCACTGAGTTAACAATCTATGAAGAAATAAGTTCTTTTCTTCATAATTAAGAAAAGGCCACACTGGCTAAAGGCATCACCAGTCGATACTTATCAGTTATCATCTCTCTCCTTTTATCAATTTATGTATATATTTGTGTCTTTCACCTTACTTTACACGCACGCACACACATTCGCCAAGCTCAAAGTACGTGCACATCCCACACACACAATGGTTCCTTTGACGTCTCTCAGTATGCAAAATTCAACAGCTGACGAAAGGAGTTCGGGGCGAAAAGAAGTCAGCGCTCCCTTTCCCCGCTAATTCCTCGGACTCGAAGTTATTTCCACGACAACAAAGGGCGAGCCATTCAACCGCGAAATCAGTTTTAGCGCAAATCACTTTTATTATTGCTTTATTTAGCTTATCCGGCTAATTGTTGAATAAAAGCCTGTTTGGCATGCTGCTCTTGAGCGTTTTAAGGCTGCATTCCCTCAGCTGGCGACGTTCGGCAGCTCTCGTCTGCTGACGGACCAACACTAACTGTATCTCGTTCAACTCTTCCTTAAAAATCACATTTATAAAGCAGCACGATGTAGACGAGGGAACTGTTAATACTAGAAGTACGTAATCCATCCTCTAACTCATAGAGCAGAATCAGTAAGCCTGCATCAATAACACATATTCCGCCTTTTTCTGACAACCAATGATATTATTTTCTTTGTTTTCCACACATCTAGGTAGCTCTCATAGCAAGCGTATTACTGATGTATCCTATGAACACGACATGTAAGGTATATGACAGTTATCTCTACTAGTCAGTGATCAGGTTGAGCTATGCTGTTGGATTTGATATGAAGATTCTAAACTTAATATCAAATCCAAACATTTCCATACCAATAAATTCTAACGTACTGGATCAAAGTCCTTTCTGTAGTGTTCCTTCATGTACAGTGCATTCCTGACATACTGTTCATACCTGCATTTGGTGTTGCTTTTCGTTGTTATTCGATATATATCATACTATATCAAAACAAAGTCAAATGTATATGGAATCCAAAAATCAAGTGTCACCATATTTCTTTTTCATGCCATGTGTATACTTGCACACATGATAAAAAGGATTTACAGGCTTTTACACCTGCCAATGATCTTGTTTATCATTATTATTTATCAATTATTATTCTTAACAATATTATTTGTATTATCATTATTATTGCCATGATCATTATCGTTATCGGTATCATTATTATTATTATTATTATTATTATTATTATTATTATTATTATTATTATTATTATTATCATTATCGTAATTGGCTCATTGGTAACTTGGTACAAGTGTAGACATTTATGTGTTAAAACAATGAATAAAGTAAACTCACGTACGTACATATTATGCCCGTCGGATTTGGGTTAACAAGTAATAGCAAGATATACTCCGTTGCTCAGCACAGCCTCTTTATACCGTATACAGTATCAAATTCTGAAAATTGCTTCTCCTCCCTTCGTGTAGAGAGGCTTCTGGGGCAGCATAATACCCTTGTAATGGTGATAACATGGCTCGTATTGAACCTATTCCCGAATCTTTATAAGAGCATCGTTATAATTTCCATCTCCAGCTGGCGTCATCCGCATGATACAGGTTGATGATTCAAATGAGGAACCAAATCTCTGTTTCCTGATTTGAATAAAAAAAAAAAAAAAAAAATAAATAAATAAATAAATAAAAAAAAATAATGAGCAAATAAAATCTAAGAGATAACATTAAGAGTGCAAGTAAAAGACACACACACACACACACACACACACACACACACACACCCACACACACACACACACACACACACACACACACACACACACACACACACACACACACACAGAAAAAAGATCGACGAATGCCATAACCCAACAGCATTAAGATACTATCTGAAACTTTACCTTAATCTGGATAATTATTTTTAGCCGCAGCAATACTTCCGAAGTTGATCTC
>NC_061830.1:33757217-33762217 GCF_019202785.1 Penaeus chinensis
CTTTTAAAAAATATTATTCTCAACAATTTGAGGATTTAAGTCTTACTCAGCCCTCCTAAAGTGCATCCATTGATGGGTTTTATGATTGTGCTGAGCGAGGAAAATTTATCAGTTTTGTAGAGTTTTGTGAAACTAATTTATTTAACTGTAGTCTTCATCTCTTCCCTTCCCTTCCTAAGACTAACTCTTTGTCTGTCTGTCTGTCTGTCTGTCTGTCTGTCTGTCTGTCTGTCTGTCTGTCTGTCTGTCTGTCTCTCTCTCTCTCTCTCTCTCTCTCTCTCTCTCTCTCTCTCTCTCTCTCTCTCTCTCTCTCTCTCTCTCTCTCTCTCTCTCTCTCTCTCTCTCTCTCTCCTTCTCTTAGCAACAGCGGTGCTTTGGGCGGCCTTTTGTGATGGAGGAAGACTTTTATGGGGCTATAATATATATGAGAAAGTAACTGTAATTTCTCAACTATAAATTGGCTGTTACCATTTTCCCCTTGACCCTACCGACTGTAAATTGCCTAGGTATATACACTGGGTATGTGTTAATTTAGAATATACATATATTATTATTAATGAAAATAAATGTGTGCATACGTACTTACATTCGCACAAACTACAAACACACGCATCTTTCCCTCGAATGCATTTAATAAACAAAACAATTGGCCGTCACAATTCAAAACAGGTAATTTGACATATACCTTTCACAATTACCATGTTACCCGAAAGTCTCTCTTTAGCTTCAATTAGCGCGGCGGCAATTTCAGACAACTTGAGAGGAGAATCCGCGACCGACACGTTCCTCTATACTAACGCAAGGTAATAAACTTTAAAAAAGAACAAAATATCCGTAAACAGCAATCCCTCTGAACGACCAAGAATGATGATCCGATCTGGCTATTAATTTACACAGGGTCTCAGGTCGTTTGCTTTGAGTGAAGGTCTCAACAAAATTCTCACTTCTTTGCGGGAGGGAGGGCTTCCGTAAACTTCTTATACGTCGAAAGTGAGCTTGAGCAGCGCAAGTTTCCCAGCATTATTAACCTGTTTGAGATGTTTCCTTCTTTTATGGCGAGAGGCGGCGAAACTAGAGATCTTATGATACTTTTCAACAAGAGTGAGCAGAGAGAGAGAGAGAGAGAGAGAGAGAGAGAGAGAGAGAGAGAGAGAGAGAGAGAGAGAGAGAGAGAGAGAGAGAGAGAGAGAGAGAGAGACTGAGAGATTATGCAAATGAAGATACGGTACTTGCACAAACTCACACCATCTATGCCATCTGTTACATAATACTATATCTCCGCTAAAACACGTGTTTACAACCAATACTGGACGCACATATCTATCCTCATCAATTGCCAAACACATAATAAACAACACACCCAACTACACTCGTTGCAAGTGTTCACATCAGCATGTACATATTCCCTAGCATTTTTTTCAAAGCGTAATAGCATTCTCACCGCCTAATATACAATAAACTACTACCAACCCCGGGTCGCAGGATTGCCCCTGAGGGTTGTGGGATAGCTTACCACTCCCCTCCCTCTATAAACAAGAAAGGAAAAAGGAAATGTGTTCAGAGCCGTGATGAAAAAGCTTGTGGAGCACTGCAATGAGCACACGCTATTTACACATCAACTTTTACTCCTACAGTAACGTCCTAATCGCTTTCCCTTTTCCGTCGTGTCGATGGTGACCAACACAGCGTTATTTTCTCTTTCCTTCCGCCATGAATTCTGGGACACGATAGATCTCCTCTGTGACTGATGCGATTACATTAACCTTTATAAAGACAGGATACTGAATGTTAAGCTTGAATTTTAAAGGGAACTATTTATGTTTGTATTCTTGTAAACTTATAATAACAATGATAATAATCTTTATGAGTATGGTGATGAAGAAGATGACGCTAAAGATAATGATAATATGGATGGTGACAGTGACAATTATAACGATGATGATGGTGATGGTGAATATTATGTTGATACATTCAAAATGAGTATTCATAATCATTATTTCATTTTTAGTTGTCATCTCAGTGTTACTCAGCTTCACTATGGATACTTTACATAATGCAAAGCACCCAACGCATTTTGCATGACCTGATCTATTCAATTCCGTTCCTACCTACAAGCAATAACCTCCCCAGTAATCGATGGCCAGTGGAAGCCAGTGTGGTGTGACACCGATCTTACCCGCTTACTCTCTTCATCTCCTTTCATCTGTAAGACTTATGGACAAGTCAGTAACCCGAACTCAAACTACCCTTTGTTTAAAAATCAATCTCGAGCTGTGTGACCGGCGAGGCGACAGTGATCTTTCTCTTTCAGTCGCTCCTTCGACACCTATTTACACTCCCGCATCATGTAATTCCCTCCTTTCGTTCACAAAACTGAGACACGCTGGTAATTCGAGCACACAATGCCATTCGGGGATATCTCACGCTTGGTCATGTCTTCTGTCCTTTGGGATTCGGGACAACAGATACGATCCCTTTCCTTTCGGCTCCGTGCGAGAGGGTCTGATTACAAATGCTTGATTTGCCTTTTACGGGAAAACTAAGTCGCGTAACGAGCAAGATACTTGTGGACCTTCGCAGGAATCATCCTGGTGGTAATTCCCGCGCCACTTATCTTACAATTTCTGCCTTTTTACTGAGGTAATGTCCTGAGGATACGTTTCTAGGGAAGAGGAAAAGCAGATTAATTGCAAAAACTAGACCTGTGGCCATGCATATGATTTATTTGTACTTTGCCACAACCCCAACGGGCCATGCAACCTCAGCGCAACGAGACACAGCCTCAATGGCTTTCGTGCATAAATCCGTTTTGCAATCTTCCCCCTATTTCGTTCCATGCTCACAAAGGATCTACGTAATCTCCTTTTCACATATGCTCCCGGATGTGGAAGCACGGATAACGGCAAACGCTTCGCTATCTCATATTTCTGAAATAAGCAGATACAAAGAAAACCAGAAACTTGTTCTGATTTCATCGTCCGAGCGCGCAGCAACAAACGGTCGTTCAATCATATTTTATCGCCTTTTTTGTCCTGTCTCCGCCGGCTCTTTTCACGCTCGCGACCGCGGCATCGCAACGTCGGTTCTCTTTCCGAAGTGAGGACGCAGGTGCTGCATGAGCTTTACGTAGAAAAAAAATATACGTACACACACACACACACACATATATATATATATAATATATATATATAATATTTGTGTGTGTGTGTTTGTGTGTGTGTGTGTGTGTGTGTGTGTGTGTGTGTGTGTGTGTGTGTGTGTGTGTGTGTGTGTGTGTGTGTGTGCGTGAGCGTGAGCGTGTGCGTGCGCTTGTGTGTATGCATATATATATATATGCATACTCGTATATCATATATATGTATATATACATACATACATACACACGCACGCACGCACGCACGCACGCACGCACACACACACGCACGCACGCACGCACACACACACACTCACACACACACACACACACACACACACACACACACACACACACACACACACACACACACACACACACACATATATATATATATATAAATGTTTGTATATAAATTTATATATATATATATATATATATATATATATATATAGTTTTTATATGCGCACTTATATATATATATATACATATAAATTATATGTACTTTATATATATATACATATATACATACATATGTATATATATATGTATATATATACATATATATACATACATACATACATACATACATACATATATATATATATATATAATTTACACACACACACACACACACACACACACACGCGCGCGCGCGCGCGCGCGCGCGCAGTACAGAGAGAGAGGGTGAAAAAAACACATTATTATAATTAATAATTAAAATCTGGCTTTGGATATAGGCAGTGGTGATGTGAAGAAATGAGATGAAGTGATCCAAAAACGTTTTTAATAGCCTCTGTACAATAAAAAATGAGGAACTCAAAATGGACTGGACTTTGATGCTACCGTATGTACAGCTGCGGAATTCCAGTATAAAGACATCTTATTTTCACATCATTACCGTATTTATTTGATAACAGAATGAAGTTGACTTGTGTCCTTGAACTGAAAAGTCCCAAAACCAGAAGCTTCTCTTAGATTGAAAAGATAACCTTCAGCTATGAACGACTGATGCCTTGTTGTCGGTCATTGTTTGACGCTGCAAATAGCACTAACTTCGTTGTCACAAATATAGGAACTGCGTAAATAAGAATGAGTTTTCTATTTAATATTGAAAATGACGCTTGTACATCACCCCTTTTCGGATAGTTATTTTATTGATGAATCATGAATCATTAATTAGCTTCCTGTGAGGACATGTTATAACATGCAAGAGTGATGGAATGTTCTATATTCACACGTGTTCCTAACTATCCAGAGTTAAACAGATCAGTTTTCAATCATTGCATTGGGCGAATACAACCTTCCCTCAAAGGGAATGCTTACATTTCGCCTGCTGGAAAATCACTAGTGGAAAGCTTCCTTTTGACTCTCGCAAATCAGCGTGACTATATATGGCGAGTGAAGTGCTCCGTAATTTTCTTCTTTGGGACTCAATAGGATTTTCCCCTTGTTTGTTGTTCTCCCCTTTGGTGCTTTTATGTTCACTGTCCAGTTTCTCGTTCTATATGTTCGCTTTCCCATGTTTCTCCTTTTTTTTCTTCTCGTTTGTCTAATTCATGTACGAGCAAGTGGAAAGTGAACTGTGTTTTGTATGCACATTTTCAAAAGCATTAATTTGTCTTAGTTGGAGGGGGCACTCTTCAAAATTTATCTTGCAAGTATCATACGCATGCACGCACCCACGCACGCTCTCTCTCTCTCTCTCTCTCTCTCTCTCTCTCTCTCTCTCTCTCACACACACACACACATACACACACACACACACACACACACACACACACACACACACACACACACACACACACACACACACACACACACACACACACACACACGCACAAACAATACATCACAACACAATGCA
>NC_061830.1:33767217-33779717 GCF_019202785.1 Penaeus chinensis
ATAGCCTCCATCATAATTTATATCATACCGAAGATCAAAATACATTAGTTGCAAATAAAAGGAATTTCTCCCTCCCTCTCGCCCTCCTTTTCAGCCTCGTAAGAGAACAGAATTTGAGGAACACCTGTGGTTTTCTTTTCGACGCTCGAAATCCGACTTCATGTTGTGATTTTCCCTGCGTTACACATCGCTGGGGTGACACAGTGCAAATGGAACATCAAAGAATCGCCCGAAAGAGGAAGGTTCTGTACAAAACTTTTGTTGGGACTGATTTCTCCCTTTTGCTGTTCCTCAGTTTGTACAGCTTGTTTCATATCCATAACAGGGGTAGGGGTGGGGGGAGGCAGAATGAAACTGATGCATAATGTCCCACTTTTCTAGTTACCTTTTATTCCTCGTTTTTTTTTTTTTTTTTTTTTTTTTTTTTTTTTTTTTTAAATCTTGCTTATACTTGTCCTGCTTTGTAGTTTTCATTTGCCTTCACCTATGTCGTATCATTTCCTTCTGATTCACGGAGGCCCGGTGCAAGCTACTCCAATCCCTCTCGGCTCATTCGGTCGAGAAGATGCGATTAAAAAATCCTGGAATATCTTGACGGAGTTCCTCTCTTGGAGTTCCTTTCACTCCTACGCTGTGCAGACATAAAGCACAGGTACAAGCACCCATATTCATAACATATGATATTTCTTGATTTGTAAAAACTACTGTATATCGTATCTAAACAAGTTTTAACACTTGTAGAATAAGTCAAAATCTTGATTAGGAGGCATGACTAATAAACTTTCTGCATGGGAGAAAATTTGTGCAATAATCGTTTAAACAAAGGTATGCATGCCTGAACGCATTTTCCGTTCTCGTACACGCTTTGTATTTTGTATTGTACGCACTAATGCATGGTTTAAACATTCTCAAGATATACCGTGTGTACAGTATATATACATAAATATATATAGATAAATGTGCATGTCTGTATACAAAGAGAGGTGGAGCGATAGACAATACTTAGTTATATCTATAAGTTTATGTGCATATTTATGTATCTACATACTCTAATTCACTATTGTAAATTATACCATTAAAAAAAGCAAACGTCTTTGCAATTCTGCACAAAACTTTAAAAGCAAACCCTGTGGGCATTGAGTTTTCTGTGGAAGGGAATATGGTGTAAAATTGAAAATGCCCCAAGTAATACCTCAGAATAGATGTCTAATATTTGAGAAATCTGAGTGTCTCTACAATTTCTTTCGCATTACATCAGCTGCTCTGGAAAAGGCGGAATACCTCTTCAACAACTCCAAACACCTCTCTCTTTTCTGCTGAAATCCTCTTGTTCCACAGTCGTTACTCTTAACATCTTGGGCCATTAGCTGATCTCGGGTACAATTTGTGAGGATCATCCGACAGAGATTATGCAAATCTTACCTATAAAATGTTAATCTCACTTGCTTATCTCATTTTTTTCTTCGTATTCTCTCACTCTTTTTCTTTTCTTACATATTTGGTAGTGGCCTATTTAGCAATCCCCATACGTTATATTTTAATGGCCTCTCTATATCTTTCGCGCACGCACGCATACACACACACACACTAGAATTAGATCGCCAATCTTTATTATATGTATCAACTTGTCTGTCTGTCAATCAGTGGTTCAGTCAGGAAGTGTGAACAGAAGGGATTTAATGTCAAGAAGGGATTTAATGTCAATGCATCCAAGTGAGCTGTCACACTTGGGAAGCCGTGGAGACATGTCGTCCGTCAGTTGCCACAAGGAACATTTAATGGGTCTGTTACTGCTTTACCTCATCTCAGGTAGTCAGACTATGCAGGCAGAGAGAAAGAGAGAGAGAGAGAGAGAGAGAGAGAGAGAGAGAGTTTTCATATTATCTTTCTTATCTCTGTCGCTCTACTAGGAAGCTCCAAATTCATTAGCGGAAAGGGGGAAAATTTTAAAATGGCATGTCTCCCTTTACCTATTTACGCGATACACAAGAACTCCAAGATTATTCCCCTCTGATATCATTTGGCTCAAGATTACGTGGGAAGATTTACACATTGGACATTAGTATTAACAGTGTAAATAAACTCTGTATCCCATGGATTTAGTTTTTCCTTCCGTGTGTTTGTTTGTGTGTGTGTGTGTGTGTGTGTGTGTGTGTGTGTGTGTGTGTGTGTGTGTGTGTGTGTGTGTGTGTGTGTGTGTGTGTGTGTGTGTGCGCGCGCGCGCTACATGGTCATCATTAATATTTGGAGGGATATAGTACGTGCTATCCAAGGTAAATTAGTGCCTGGTAAGTAAGGTGAGTGCCACGTAAGTAGATAAGAGAATACCAGCTAAAACAAGTGGGTGCTTGATAAGTGAAATACGTAAATGCCAGATTAGGAGGGTAACTGAGCTTTAGGTAAGAGTGACTCATCCCTATCACATTAGGCATATGAGCACCAATTAAAGTAGGCAGCGCAAATTAGTAAGGAAAGTTAATGACTACCGAGTAAGTAACTCATGTGGGTGTCAGGAAAGTAAAATAGTTGGTAAGACATTAAAGCACCAGATACGAAATGTATTTGTCCCAGTAAGCAAGGGAGTGCCATGTAAGCATGTCAAAATGAACGTTTGTAAAAGGAATTAGCAGGGCAATTGAGCACTAGTTAAGAATGACTCATTCTTCAATGTCACACAACCCAAGGGAGAAATGGCTATTGAAACATCTTTCATTGTATAGTCTTATTTTATGAATCTCATTTAGAAGAGTAGAGTAATTCATACTGCCATTATGAAATAAATAGCTTAGTAAAATAGGTGAGGATAAGGTATGAGCTTTCGGTTTTGGAGAGTGCTATGTGAGTGTCAAACAATATAGATGAGTAACAGGGAATCCCACGAAGTAAACTAGGTTAGTATCCACAGCGAAAACGACTCGGACTCCGCTGAGACAATGATGTAAAATAATTTAATACTTTGTGAAAGTCTAATTGCATGCTTACATTTCGTATCCTTTGCGGTGGTGATGTCTTGAAATCGGAACTTTGCACCTTTTATAAAAGTAATTATATGTTATTTTGATCATATACTTAAATGAAAGCCTTCCCCGCGGGACTGTTTAATAATACGGGCGTTAGACTCTGTCGAGTGCGTCCGAAACGTTAAGAATTACCTTTCAGTTTCATAAATCAAGAGATATGGTAGGTGGGTCGGTATGACTAATGAGAAAGGTTTTTACTTCATGTATCACTATTTTATAGATTACTAGGACTACCCCAGAACTTATTCTTGAAAGGTGTGATTCATCCATGATTAATTAGTAATTACAGAAAGAATTGTGCACATTTGCTGTTTTGAAATTTTCATGTGGGGTAGTTTAGGGTTAGAATTAAGAAGCTAGTCATTTCGAAATGTGTAGGCATGATATATTTCATATTATATTTTGTGCGATACAGTTATTTAAAAATGTACAATTGGTGTGGCTGTGAATTAATGAAAATGATTTTTTGTTTTATACGTCAAATATGAGCATATGATTTTTTACTTGTTAAAATTGAATATTTGAACAAAGGGTAAGGATCTACAAAAGTTGGAATTTCTTCTTGCTCAGTAATCATATATTTTCAAAATCGTTATTTTTTTTAAAGAACATAGCTGAAATGAATTTCAAATTATTTACACACGCACATATACATAAATACATACATATATATATATTGTCCGGAGTTTAATATTTAATCTTTAGGATTCTCTTAGAGTAGTCTTTTCACCCCTTTTGTTCTTTTATGATCCTTTGAATATGGGTCAGTCGAGGTCTGAATTAAAAACATATACAACAGATTGTTCACTGTTATTCAAAATAAAAATATGTACAAAAAAACACTTAAACACAAATAGGAATTTCAGGAGAATAAGCAGGCTTATTCCTTAAGTATAATACAAAAACACAAATACACCATTTCTGATCAACTTCTTGATGACGATGTAGATTGTAGATCAGGCACTCAGTATGAGCCAGAACCCACGAACAGATGTGCACTCTAGATTTGGGCGTTCGGTATGGGCGCTTACACCCCACGACCTGAGGCATGAGCAACCTGAGTGATGGGATTTGGGGCAGTTCGTGTCTAAGTAAGACGTTAGGAGTTCTCACAAAATCAAGCATGGAGACTGGAAACAAATCAATATCAACATTAATTCCACTAATGTTATATGTCACATACCCTTTACTATGGGTAAACTTAACTTCAGCTTTAAATAATTGTTCATTTAAACTGTTGAACACAAAAGACATAGTTTAACTTACATGAGGTGAACAGGTGTAGAGATCGGAGCCAAGTGGCAGGCCGTGCTTTCGTGGTCGCCGACGTCACTTTTGTTTCGGGTTCGTGAACCGTCGACGAGGATACGCAAATGGCTCGACCACCTAGTCCTCACACACACATACACACAATCACTCATTTACACCTACAGGGAAACCATCACTAACCCTTTACATATATATTTATATATATGTGTGTGTGTGTGTGTGTGTGTAATGCAAATATATGTATATATGTGTGCGCGTAAATATGTATATGTATATGTATATATAAGCATATACATACACATATATATATATATATATACTCACATAAACATATAAGTATACACATACATATATATGTATATATATGTATGTGTGTGTGTATATATATGTATGTATATATATACATGTATGTATGTATATATATATATATATATGCAACATTATCCTTCTCACACTCTCTCTCTCACACACACACACACACACACACACACACACACACACACACACACACACACACACACACACACACACACACACACACACGCATTTACATAAAGGCCTAACAGCAGATTTTTTTTTTTTTATATACTTTTTTCATTTTCCAATACACACTTGACACATTCAGTGTAATGCCTGAACAAAAATATACCAGCACTTTTAATGAAACTGACATATACATAACTTAAATGAGTATGTGCTCTTATATTTTCTTCTACTGTGGTTATAAAAGACTGTGGTAGCTCGGGTAAATTATTCACTGATGCAAGATGTGACATTTGTGGTAATGATGACATTTCTTGTTATTTGTAAACCATTCATTGAAAGATTGCTAACGTTTTGAATATTTTAACATTTCAGTCTAACAAGTTAATCGTCGTTAATGACCTTAGCTGTTGACGCGACAGATAATTTTAAATAATCAATCAATATAATTATATATTTTACGGCAGTTAATCATATGCGTCATACCAGCATGCGTGGTATGGGTGAAATCTTGAGGCCAGTATTGCCATTAACTTATGCCAGTAGTATATGGTGGTTCTTCAAGTTCTGATTCTTTACTGACTGACTGAGGAGCAGGTAAACCAACTTCTGCATCTGTTAAATAATTAGACATTATTTGGTCTATATTTATAAATTATTTTTTTCTTACTTCATACTTTGTTACGGTTATATAAAAATGTATTCCTAACAGTGACTCTATAATTTAGGGAAAACATAGACAAAATTAGATACACATTATATGTTTAGGAAATTACCTTATTGCTTTTTAATGTAATCTTAACCACATATATTTTTTTCTAATATTGTTCACGCTTACACAAACTAAAACCAAATGCATATGTATATGATGATTTACAAATACATATCTATACGATAATTTACTTCCTTTAATAAAACGCATATCATTAACAGCCGTAAAATATATAATTATATTGATTGGTTATTTAAAACTATCTGCCGCGTCAACAGCTAAGGTCATTAGCGGTGAATACCTTGTTAGAATGAAACGTTAAAAATCTTTCAATGAATGGTTTACAAGTAAGAAATGTCATATTAAAAATCTAAGCATAAATATTGTGCTTTAAGTGTATAAAATTATTGCATAAACGTTAAGCACAATTAAAATTTATTGGAAATATTAGTTTCACTAAGGAAACTAATAAGGCCTATGTCAAAATCCTCCCCCAATACATTTTTCAGTATATATGGGGGGGGGGGGGCAAGTACATACGTCTTTGGTATGATAATGTTGCACATCTTTCCACTCTGTGACCGTTAATGGCTGTTTGACTCCCTCACAGCGTGCTTCACTTTAAGCCATCAATAGCCCATGAGTCAGTCTTGTGTCTTGTTAATAAAACTTCTACTTGTCGGTTGGGATGGATGCTGGTCACCCAACAGCCGAGGTCATCTCTAATCTCTCGCAGTTTGTTTCTAGAGATATGCCTCCATTGTTCTCGCCATTTATTGCAAAGGCAACTACTGATGTTGGGTTTAAAGTGTGTGGGAGACGAAAACAAGCATCACAGGGCTGAGCGGCAGCTCATTCCCACTGATACCAACATGTGCTGGCACCCAACACAGTTATCTTTTTACGTGCTGACATCAGTGCAGGCCAATCTTGAACCTTCCTCACCACTGGATGTGATGAGTTTAAGCTCTTGATTGCTTTCAAGGGACTACGTGATTCTCAATATATTACTATAGAGTGGTTCATAAGATCTCTAGTCATCTTGACTGCTGCAAGGATGGCATGTAACTCTGCAGTAAAGATCAAGGCTGCAAGATAAATACTTCCTTCTGCTCATTACTGCAAAGCCCACACCATTTTCAGATTTCGAACCATCTATATATATTGCATCTAATCTTTGGTACTTAAAGTATATTGAAGAAATCTCTCTCTGACATATAGTACCAGTGTAATGAAAGAGGTGGTTCTTCACTCTCAACATAACGGGGCTCCACAGGTGAAGACCTGAAAGCCCCTATACAGATTCTAAGAGCTTCAGTATGAACCGAATCAACATCCGGAGAACAGTGGGAGTTGCAGATGAATACGCCTCACATCCATAGTCAAGTTTACTACGAATGTGTGCTCGGTAAAGCCGCAGAAGCCTTGTGCGGTCAACACCCCAATATAGGTGTGAAAGAACCCGCAAAATACTAAGTGCCTTTGTAGCTTTTACTTTTAACTGTTTGATGTGAGGCACCCATGTAAGCCTTGAGTCAAAAATTAAACCCAAGCACTCCACATCTTGGACAAAATACCGTGGGTTTGCTTCTAAGTAGAGGGAAGGATGGAACTTTCCCCGTTTCTGGAAATGCATAGCCATGGTCTTGCTTGAAGAAGATTTGAACCCATGGTATGTTGCCCACTGCACAACTTGATTTATTGCAGTCTGAATGTGTCCTTGTACATCCTGTGAGCTCCCTCCTGAACAGTACAGTGTAAAGTCATACACACCCACTACATGAGACAGCACTTGGAACGACCTTTATGATGTCATTTATAGCAATGGCAAACAGGGTAACACTTAAGACACTCCCTTGTGGGACCCCTTCCAGCTGATCTTCCAGGTGAGAGATACTGTTTCCCACCCTCCTTCGAAACTTCCTGTCAGTAAGAAAGCTTTTTATGAAGGTAGGTAATGCTCCTCTTAAACCAATGTCATACAACTATATAAGATGCCATACTTCCAAATAGTATCGCAAGCCTTTTCAAAGTCAAAGAAGACTGCTAACATGTGACGTCGTGTGCGAAGGAATTCTGTAAAGTAGTTTCCATCCTCACAAGTGCATCTGTGGTCGACCTCAATTTTTAAAACCCGTATTGATATGGGGTCAGCACGTTTTCCTTTTCTATCAGCTATATCAACCAGCTATATCACTGATGGAAAACCATGTTTTCCATCAGCTTGCAGGTGCAGCTGGTGGGAGAAATTGGTCTGTAATTCCCTGGTGTGGATTGGCCACTCTCACCTTTATGCGCTTATGTCGTAGGGCGTAAGAACGAGACCTTGTATGTTGACATTTCCTACTGAAACTGAACAGAGGAGGTTGAGTGTCCTATTATAATGGATTCCTCCCAATGCGATTAATTTATGATAATATGAGCAAAGATAAATAAAAAGCAATTTTAACGTTTCAATTTTCTTTCATATAAAATGTGGTAGATATGGTGCGATTTCGACGTGTACATCAGATATGCAAGTTTAGACTTGGGTAATAATGTGTAAACAATGGCGTATCTTTATCTCGAAAAATAAACGAGTATAGTCCGATCGTTGACAAAGGGTGATAACGGCTGCTTCTGTATGAACTCAAGGATCATGAGGCCTATTTGACAGTAGTCGCCGTTTGGGTAAATTGTCCTTGCATATATTTTACATGCATGTGCTCATTGGAGACAGAACAAGTAAGAAAACAAAAAATAACAATAAAATGATTATTACTACGTACACGCAGACAAATGTAAACAGTACAAGCAAAATAAATATATGTAATAAATAAAAAAAAAAACCCTTATAACTCACGTTATATATAATAATAATAACAAATAAAGAAACTTTCACGAAAGACACGTAGTATGAAGTATGCATTTCAAAAAAAAAAAAAAAAATTCTGAACTTCTATTTACGAGTATATCGAAATGTTTCAAGGTCTCTCTCCAACACACGGTGTCCCGTGATTTTTCTGTTTTTCTTAGGCGTCGCAAGTTCGATGAACTATTCAGAAATAAGAGATTTTTCTTGTCCCAGCAGTTTAGGACATAAATCAAAGGAAAGGCACATGGAAATTAATGATAACGAAATATTTTAGTAAACGCGAAGAGAAATGTATACCCCTAACTAGGGAGTGACCCACCCTGCAGTTAGCTCGTTTGTACACCAGTCCTCTAACTGGATCATGCCCAAATATACTGCACATGTGCATGAAAATGTATTCTGATTGGCTGAAATGTCTACGTATGCGCACAGTCAACCAATCAGCAAACGGGATTTTGGCATATAAAACCCGTGCATAAAATTCTTTTCTCAAGTAACTCTGCAGAGTAAGGAAAGAAAATCACTGCAGTTTTAATTCTTTTTCCTTATTAATTTCGTTATACCGGGGTAGTTTTATGAAAAAAGTTGCGTGCAACTTCTAAAAAACGAGAAGATATATCATCTGACGAAGGTACTGACGCGCCGCTCCCCCCTTCGCCGCGCCCGCTCCTTCAGAGCCGATTCCAGGCACATCACGCGACTCCTCTACCCCTGTTATTATTTGTACTCTGGGTAAGTAACATCGCGTGCACCTTCGACTTCGAGTTTAGCTAGTGTAGATGCTGCAGACTTTAGGCGCATTGCAATACACCGCCACCTCTTTGATTCAAGAGACGAGCCCAGGATTACTGATGGCGCAAACACGATGCAGATCACTAGCTCGAAGCTGACAGATTTGCTTTCGAACTTGGCGTGTCTACAGTGTGGACACGTAACTGCAAGCACAGACTCCACATCATGCAGTGCTTCAACAATAGTAACATGAGATGGTTGCCAAACTTTTGTATCACGTGCCTCGCCACATAGCATCTGACTTGCCCCAGGCACTGCAAGATATGGGACGCCTGTGATGGATGCTGAGCACGTGTGCGTTAGTTTGGTAAACAACGATCGACTGGCTGGGCTAAACAGAAGTGCGGGACTTACTAGTTTTCAATGTCCACATATGTTTATTATGATTTCGTGCATTATTTGTACCGTAAGATGGACGATTTTTATTCAATACGCACGGATTTCGTTTGCGAGAAGATCAGCAATTTTGACGTGACAGAACTAATCATGCCTGATTAGAACCGAATTCTTGACTTACTTGTTTCTTTTGATGAAGTGTGGGAAAAGCGTGGACATCATAACCATATATATAGCAATTGCTGTGCAACTTGTGATTCAAAGCGGAAACATTTGCGCCGCAAAGATTTTGACGCGTGGAAACTGACTCGTCAGTACTGCAGTCAAAATTATGCAGGAACTTCTTCCATGGAACTTGAAGCTACTCGTAGAATGTTTCATCTTCGCGGTGTCCGTTATGCATACTTTGTTGGGGACAAAGATTCCGTTGCCTTCCGCGCCGTCGTCAATGTTTATGGCAAAGAACATCTTATTCTCAAATATGAATGCATTAACCATGTCGGCAAACGAATTGGAAAACCTCTTCAAAAATTGAAACCGAATATGACTCATGTGCACCTCAATTACAAGAAGATAGTACGAAAGATCAATGTGTGCATGGAACTGACTAAGGGTGGCATTGAAAGCCTATCGAGGTATTTCGCCCGATCATTGAGAAGCACGATAAATACTTCCATTGTGCAGATGCGTGAAACCATCATGGCTACATACTACCAACATGGGTCGAATGATTTCCAGCCTATGCATTATTGTTGCCCACTAGAGGAAGGTTCGTGGTACTGGTATAACAAAGCCCGCACTTTAAAGGACCGCCCCCAATAACACGCGCACAGCAGGATTTGTTTTTGAAAGGGATTAGTCAGGAGGGGAAGAATACAGTAAAACGCATTTATGAAGACCTTACCTGTGACGAACTTATTTCAAAATGCCTGCACGAATATTTCAAAATGCCTGCTAGGCTTCACACACAGTGCAAAAGAGTTTTTGCATTCTAAGCTTTGGGTTAAATGTGCGAAGGGGAACCAAACAGGTAATCATCGGGTTTTATTTACGAAGATAGAGTGATTTGCCCCATACGCTGACTAAGCTACGCTATTTGATGAAAGAGTGCGGCAGGGCTGCATCACGCGCGCAGATTACACTTACATCGCGAAGATCATGGCCATTACGAACCCGGATCTTTCCAGACTGAAAGCTGAACCTAGCAACAAAGAGTTGGGTGGCGACCAATGATACCTTCCATATTGACATCTTGGAGTAATATCCCGCCCATTGCGAGAAGGGACTAGGTGCTAAGGTTAAATAATTACATGTATTATAGGCCAACTAAAACACACGAATGCAAACTAAAATGGTTACACATGTTTACACGCATACGTACATGTGTGCCTACAATACATACTTGTGCACAAGCATGTACACAGGTATAAACATTCAAACCCAAACGCACCAAATGAACGTGTGTGTTACACATGGCTTCTCAGACGAATGTACTCATAAATATACATGTGTACATATATGAATACACATTTAGACACATACACATGGTAACACACAGACACTTATTGACACATCAGTACACATGTGTAAATGTATTTACACACATGTGTACATATACACTAATACAATCATATTTTAATATGTAAACACATGTACATGCATGAAAACACTTATATAAGTGGTGTGAGACCATCAGTAGCAACGCAACATTTATGGACGGATTAATCTACATATTTTCTAGCAATTTACGTTTTTTATCTCTCGTACCGCTATCCGCGAACAGTTGTTATCTGATCTAAATTTTGTTGGTATCATTTTAAATCTCTTAATACAGAGATTGACGCGAGCTTTTTTTTTTTTTAGAAATTTCGGTCTTTTTGGGAGAAAGGGGGGGGGGGATTTGGATTTTTTAAAAGGATTTATTACCGTTACGCAAGAGACGTGTAAAAATAAAAAAAATATAAAAAAACTAGTTTTTTGAGGGGGGCATCACACCCATTCCAAAGATGTGGAAAGCTAAAATGAATAAAATACCCAAATTTGATGAAAATCTATAATATTTAGATAAATTACGCCCCTACATCCCCCATTTTTACCCTACCCACATCACTTTTAGGGACGGTCCCCTGAAGCTATAAGACCTTGGTGTAAGATGAGCATTACCTACCTTCAGACAAAACTTCCTTGCTGACAGGAAGTTTAGAGTTCAGGTAGGAAACAATTTCTCTAACCTGGAAGATCAGCTGGAAGGGATCCCACAAGGAAGTGTCTTAAATGTGATCCTGTTTGCCATTACTGAAAATGACATTGTAAAGAAGTTCAGAAGTAAAGTTACAGGATGGGCAAGGACACATGCAACTGTTATGATACAAATGACAATAATAACAATAATTATGATGTTAACTCTAATGATTTTTTTTATCCTCATTGTCATTACCAATGTTTTCGTTAATGTTATCATTACTAATACTAATATAATAATAATGCTGTTAATAACGACGATGAAAAGATTTATTATTATTGTTATTATTGTTATTGACATTATTATGATCATTATTATTATAGCCGCTATCATTATTGTATTTCATGATCTTACTATTACTGCTGTTTTTGTCGTTTCGGTGATCATTATTATGAACATCGTCAATTCACCTCCTTATTTTTACTATCATCATCGCTGCCATTATTACTATATTTATAATAGTAATAATAAATATTATTATTATCATAATTATTATTACTATTAGTAGTAGTATATTATAATCGTCAGTGTTATTGTTATTATCTTTATTATTATCACTTTTACTATAATTTTGTTATTATTTATCATTGCTTTTGTGATTGCTATTATCATTATCATCATCAACAGCAGCAGTACAGCAGCAGCAGCATTATCGTTATTATATTCTTTATTGCCATTTTGACGTTGCTGAAGGTAACAGTTAAAAGATTAATGGTAATACTACCATATGACATCTTTATCATGTAAACTATCAATAGCATTATCTACATTATCGTCCTTGATCTCGTCTTC
>NC_061830.1:33787217-33789717 GCF_019202785.1 Penaeus chinensis
CAAGTGCACTTCTTTATTTACTAAGTTACTTGTATATGTCCGTTTCATTGGGCATGTGTTTTGTATGTGTGTTTATTTTATATCTAAACGTACATTCGTATGTGTGAGCTGGTAAGGAGCTACTGATCTGTGCCAAGCCCCCCCCCCCCCCCAAAAAAAAAAAAAAAAAAAACTATTCCTTTCAGTTAGGAAAGTGGTTTTCTCCTTTCCATCTGTTCCTCGCTAAACAGTGAGAATTCGGGGCCGGATTAGCCGCTATAAAGTCGGATAGCGAGACAGCTATCGGGTCGACTGCGAAGAAATTGCTTTGATTATATCCCTTGTTCTCCTTTCACATGATTTAGTACAGTTGATAGTGATTTTGTGTCCCCCCCCCCCCCCTCTCTCTCTCTCTCTCTCTCTCTCTATCTATCTATATATATATATTATATACATCTTTATCAATATTTTAACACTCTTCCTGTGTGTGTGTGTGTGTGTACTTTCACTTTGTACTCGTATTCCCCACCCTTCATTTCTTGTTAGACGTAATTTAAAAGTACTCTTTCGTGGAATAGGAAATGAGTTCTGTTGATTTCATTTTCCGTTGAGTAATATAATAAACTCATCTTAACCGTCGCTTCCCCTTCGCCCCCCTCATCACACTGAATCTCAATCGGATTCTTCAGTGTTAAGAGATGCTTGATTCCCTCATAATCTGTAAACGATTTAATTTAAAAAAAAAAAAAATATTAATTAGATTAATGCTTATTTATCTGTTTGTTTTTCATTTAGGCTTCTTTTCTTTTTTCATTTGACCTTAAAAAAAACAAAACAAACATGCCTTCAGCTTATTTTTCCTCTGGCTTGAAGTGCCTCCGGAAGAGCACTCGATTTTTCTCTTTGTTTTTAACATGATGAGTAATGTCATTTCGAAGGAAACCCGATTAATCTTCCACTGCCACCGGACTCGCCTTTGGGAATATTTCCGAAGCTGTTCTAGATTGGACAAACTTGTTAATATTCACCAGTCTTTCAGAAAGACTTCGGATTAAAGGATAGCACTTTTCGTTTCGATCTCTAGTCTTATTGAAAATTTAAAGGGAAAGGGACTCATTCTTGAAAATGTGGTGGTAAGGAAGTCATGTTTGTATAGGGGGGGGAAGGGGTTGTGCGCGTGCATATAGATACACAACCACATGTATTAACACAAAACAAGAGAGAGATCCTGCCTCCAACAAGAAGTTCCAATACCCTGCATTATTCAGGTAATTCCATCGGGAATCTGCGCACAAAGGGTCAGCGAATTATGAATTTCTTCGCTCCTGTGTCCCTTGCTGCCGAGGAAGGACGACTGCGAAGAAATGGAATCTTCATCCTTTATGCTGTAAACGTGAAATATGGGAAGCGTCCGTTTTCTGTTAAGTGGTGCTAAACAGGAGTGGTTGAATTATAATATTTTTGACAACAAAGCTCCCTTTGTATGTGTGTTGCGCGCGCGTGTGTGTAAAAATACAATGAAAATGCAGGAAAGCAATTCACTGGCTTTCAAGATTTGATAGACAGTTATAGGGCGAACAATTAAATGCAGTAATTGATTTAATGGGATCCAATTTCCTGCGTTTTGGCCAGGGTCGAGAGAACAATCTCGGGAGGAAATATTGCAATCGAAGCCATGCAGACATTTCTTCACAAACTATAGATAATGGTATTAGGTTGGAGTACTGAAATAGTAAATTAAATAAGTAAAATTATATATATGTATGTATATTTATATATGTAATTACACACACACACACACACACACACACACACACACACACACACACACACACACACACACACACACACACACACACACACGCACACACACATACATATAAGTCTGTGTGTGTGTGTGTGCGTGTCTGTGTGTGTAGAAATGGAAATATAGTTAAATCATATGTTTGAATACTGATTAATGAAAAAAAAAAATATATATATATGCATACACCATGCACACAGACTTTTAAATTACAACTAAATGAAACAATCACTGGAAATTAGTGGTAAACTTTGCGTAATTCTCTGTTGGGATCCTGGATGCAGCTGTTGTTTTAGCTAATCAACTTGCAATACATTGACGGAAAGTAGTTTTGCGTTTTGAAATCGAATGGAAAATATTGTTTGTGTTAATTTCTCTTTGACATCAGGCAGAATGTCAAAGTTGATATTTAACTTTTTGAATATTCAAATTCAAATAGTCTGGTATCAAGGCCTTAGTTAGAATTACTTTTTTTTTTTTTTTTTTATAAAGAAATCCAATATGATATTCAGCACTCTTGATTAACAACTTTGCGAATAATACATTCGTGATTCTTTATTATTTATGAATATAAGTCTAAATTACTGAGTGTGGCCATAATGTGTTTATTAATGGCAGTAAATCTAATGATCCATCTATTCCTCACACAATTTCCCCATTGCAAGTTTATGTGCCCTTGTCACTGAGAAAAAAAAAGTATATTTGCAATTGATTCTT
>NC_061830.1:33799717-33807217 GCF_019202785.1 Penaeus chinensis
TGGAGCTGAAACATATTCAACAACGAGATATAACGTTTGAGTAAATCAACAAATTCACAAACCTAATAGACACACACACACACACACACACACACACACACACACACACACACACACACACACACACACACACACACACACACTAAAACAAACAAACACTTATGCAGAGTGTTACAGAATAATTTGCAAGACGAATTACGACTTGTTATTACCACTTTATGAAAATTAGGGCTATAATCGCAACACTATTCAGCTTCCACCATTAACGCTTCAGTCAAGGTGATATATAGGTAAAGTTTGTTCTATTACTATTCTTATGTAAGTGAATATGGTATTTATGACGTAATATTGTGTTTGTTGTGTTTTATTATATATCAGTGTATGATCAACTTATTTCATATCATATTTTACCATCGCCCATGCACTATATAATTTCATATCAAATTACACGAACAGTTCTTTGTGATTGTATACATATAAATGAAATCATAGATAATAATCAGCATTTTTTTTCTAAATCGATTTATATTATATTTTGATATGGATACTTAAGCATCCTTCATCGGCATAAATAATTGATGTAACTTTCACAAAGGCTATTACCGTGCAATAACATTTATTTATATTTACTGATACATAATTCTCTCGTCAGATAAGAATACTAAATATTATTCTTTCTAAACTTTAATCATATCCTAATGGAGTTGATATTTGATAAAATAACAAATACAAACGAAGATATATAAACTTAACACATATTTCAGAAATATCACACATACACAGACTGATACGAACACACGCATACACAAGACTCTCTCTACCATACTTCTATGTAATAAAGATATTACTTATATTTAACAAGGAGCAAACCCCGCTTTCTAAACCGTTTATTTCGTTCACAAACTTATTTAACTGTGAAAACATCTAAACATCAGCTTAGCCCGCTTGATTACGTGTTTGGTTGGTCTACTTCTTTTGTATTTTGCGTTTGTGACTGCGTGTGTGTGTGTTAATTTTATATTTGTTATTACTTATTTCACAATTTCGTGTATAAATGATCCTAGATGTGTGATTTATTGCAGTGTCGGTTGAAATATTTAAGTTTTCCCTGCATTTTAGTAAATCACAGTTTGCGGGTAAGTAAAGCAGTAGCTACACAGAGAAATGAGTAGACTTCCTTAAACGATTTTTTAAAATAACTATTATTACCATGGCATATTTTTACGGCTCAGTATATAGTGCTCGTAAATTGGAACGGGGATATAAATAAAATGCTTATTTTATAACATCGCAGGATATACACTGTAATTGATGTTATAAAGACTCGTATTTTTTTCACTTCAGTTGTTGACCCCTGGTCTTCTTTGGCAGGAAGCGGGTACAAAAATTGTTTACTGAAATATATTCCATATTTGCCCGTGTGGTAAAACGGACAAATAGAGAGAGAGAGAGAGAGAGAGAGAGAGAGAGAGAGAGAGAGAGAGAGAGAGAGAGAGAGAGAGAGAGAGAGAGAGAGGGAGAGAGAGAGAGAGAGAGAGTGAGTGAGTTTGTTAACACAGGACGAACACGCGATTTTTTTCTTGTTCTTAGTTCTGACAACTGTTCAGGATTGCTCAGGACTACATCTACGACAGACCGGCCTCCCATTCCACAGTGCATCCGCAGCTTCGTTCCAAGACGCCCGAGGCAACCTGGAGGCAGACATTCTTTGATGAAGACAACCTCGAGGCTCTCGCGTCAGTGTCAGGCGCCTGAGATTAATGTTCCCCTTTTTGAGATATTTCTTTCTTTCACAGTTTGCTTCACATTTTGTGTTTGGGTTATCTCTCTCTATTTTCTCTCTCTCTCTCTCTCTCTATTTTCTCTCTCTCTCTCTCTCTCTCTCTCTCTCTCTCTCTCTCTCTCTCTCTCTCTCTCTCTCTCTCTCTTCCATTGATTTTCGATTTTCTAATTGTCTCCTCTCTTTCTTTTCCTCAGGTGTAGTGGTTCATTTCTTGTGGTTGGTTTCTCTTACTCTTATTCTTTCTTATAGTGCTTTATGGTTTTATGATCGTTAATTATCATTTTGATCCATTGACAGAGAGAGAGAGAGAGAGAAAGAGAGAGAGAGAGAGAGAGAGAGAGAGAGAGAGAGAGAGAGAGAGAGAGAGAGAGAGGGAGAGAGAAAGAGAAAGAGAAAGAGAAAGAGAGAGTGAGAGTGAGAGTGAGAATGCAAGTGCGAGTGCGAGTGCGAGTGTGAGTGAGATAGAGGGGGGGGGGGGGGGGAAGCAGAAATAAAGGAGATGAAAGATTATCTGCGATTATGCCCTGAATCTTGTTCGATATGAACGTGAGAAGACGAATTGGCCCTCCGCGGGGGGCAGGGGGGGGGGGGGGCGTGAGGCCATTAAATGACGTTATATTGAAAGGTTTTATCTCTCTCATATTCGCTTGGCCTGATATAAGCCTAATGCTGAGCGTACTACCTGGTAATATGCTGTGTATGTGTATACATTTTGGCTAAATTAGCACCTGCATTTAGTATTACTATCACTATGGACTGAATAATGATGATGATGATAGCAATTAAAATAATAATGCTAAGAAGATGATGATGATAGAAATAATAATATTAATTACTACTACTACTACTATATAATAATAATAATTACTACTACTACTACTGATACTACTACTACTACTACTACTACTACTACTAAAACTACTACTACTACTACTACTAATGATAATGATGATAATAATAATAATAATAATAATAATAATAATAATAATAATAATAATAATAATAATAATAATAATAATAATAATAATAATAATAATAATAATAATAATAATAATAATAATAATAATAATAATAATAATAATAATAATAATAATGATAATAATAATAATAATAATAATAATAATAATGATAATAATGATAATAATGATAATAATAATAATAATACAATAACGTCCACTGATATCAATCATGGAATTGTCTCTGTGGTGGGCGGTGCCAGCTCTGCCTGTGTCTCCTCCCCCTGTGCCATCAAGCTGTCGACTCAGCAGCATTTCGAGAGAAGCAGGAAAGCAAGAGCCAAGTCGCTTGTTATGGTAATGAAGCAATTTTTCTTTCTCTCTGTGAGTTTAGCTCCTAAAAAAAAAGGTGTATAGGGAATTTTCGTTTCTTCTGGAGAATTTTCAAGAAGGATTTATAGTCTAGAAAATATAACTAATACTCGCTTTCTCTCTCTCCCTCACACACACACACACGCACACACACACACACACACACACACACACACACACACACACACACACACACACACACACACACACACACACACACACACACCTCTCAAGATTAGAAAAAAAAATTATATTCGAATGAAACGCTGTCGGTAAATGCAAATTCGTGGTAACTTTGCCCTGCTTTCTCCTATCAAATTCAGTCAGTTCGTCCCCCAAAACTCGAAAGGACTGACGATGTCTGAACTTCAAGATTGAATTTCAGAAGTAAAACGACCACTTTGTCAAAACACACACACCTAATATTAGGTAAAGCTACGACGTAGGTAGTATATTTATTTCATTCAAACGGACTTTCAGGCGCACTTCTGCTGCTTGAGTTTGAAAATCTGGAATTCAATTCAATTAACTGGCTTTTCCATTAGATACTTTTTTTTTTTCACTTACATGCACTTTGCTGTCCAAGATAGTTATCAAATTTTCGTCTTTTTTCTGGTAATTACATAATTATCCTGTTGATTTTAGGTTTCTCTTTTTCAGTCACATACATATATTCTCACACACATGTATGCATATACGCATGTTCATTACTTACTCTGTTATCACTTCCTGCCACACCAATTTTGTGTTGGCTTTCCCTTCCACAAGAGCTATGTATTGCTGAAACATTTCCTCCTTTATCACCGAGTGTCACATGTTAGTGTATAGCTATCACTAGACCACTGTACGTGATGCCAGGCAAAGTCAATGCGGGAAAACCAAGCAGAAATAGCTCCCTCCTACGAGCAGCCTTACATCAACATTACTTTTTAATAAAATAATTAAGACATCATAGTTGTCTACCTTACACCTAAAACTCACCATTCACTAGAAATTTTGTAGGACCCATGTTTTGTTTACACTCACACTTAGGTATGTATTGATTATCGGTCTACCGCGTCCCTTTTGCAATATATATCTCATTAAAAGCATGATTTTCATTTTAATAGAAAACAACTGATTGGCAAGGCGGCCAATACAAAAATAATTGAGTTTCCCGCCTTCTTTTTAATATTTATTATTTCTAATCAGTGACTAGTCCAATCTGTATACGGTTAACATATCCAATATTTACCCAGTGGCCAAAAAAAGGTTCGAAATGCTGACAGAACTGTGTAACAAGTATAAAAAATGAAGTAATAATAGTAGTAGCAACAATTTTCTACTATAAACACTACTGTTTTACAAGTTATCATAATATCCATTAGTTCCTATAATTGTTCAAGTGATACAAAGGCCTGTAAAACTCTTATGGTACGTTCTTGAAAGTTTTGCACCTCCTTTGGCCCGCAATATGCACCCAATTGCTTCCCCCCTCTCGGCATTCTCATTATTTTCTCATTACAAACATCTCATGGAAGATGGAGGTAGGGGAAAAACGAAAAAAAAGAAAAAAGGTTTCAAATATCCCGAGGTACAATGGCGCGTACTAAGTCTGAAGGAAACGTTATAATGCAATTACACTCCGGAAATGCTACCTTCAACAAGTCAGCGAGTACTTGGAGGACAGAAGTCACCTTGTTGCATGGTTTGTATGGGTACGAGCATACATATCTCTTCAGAAAGGAGACACCAGCTACTGCCAAAGGGATAGGAAAAGTTTATGTCGCAGAGGCTGGAGCGCCCACAGGCAATCCGACTGCCATGGTAAGCGTTCACTAAACAGGCTACCACGTATATATGAGACAATGGATACCTTGCATCATGCTGACTATCTGTATACGTATGCGTTTCACAAAACTAGACTAAACGCGACAATTGATGTGTGAAATACCTCTCGATCATTGCCAGAACTGAACAATCTTTAATGAGTGCGTGTCTATTCCGGGCATATGTTACTACAATTAGTATCGCCATAATCATCACCGTTAATGGCGTTATCATTAATATTACTTTTGTAATGATAATATTATTCTTATCATCATTATCATCACATGACATCATCAAAAATCTTATCATTAATGCTATTATACATACGCGGAGGGTGCGTTGGTACGTGTGCATGGATGTTTATGTTAAATATAAATATATTGAATATATGTGTGTGTGTGTGTGTGTGTGTGTGTGTGTGTGTGTGTGTGTGTGTGTGTGTGTGTGTGTGTGTGTGTGTGTGTGTGTGTGTGTGTATCTGTGCGTGTGCGTGCGTGCGTGCGTGTGTACCCATTTCTCCCCTCCTTCCCACTCTCCCTTCTGTCGCAAGCAGTCTTCTTGTCAATCCGAGGAACCTGAGGAAAGGAAGGCAACGGAGCTTAAGGTGTTTGTTTCCTCTTCTCTAGAGGTTACGCCAAGTTCGTGTCCCGAAGGAGTTATCAATCCTTGAGACTTGAGTGGATGACGAGTGGAGTTGTTGTACGATGGAAAATAAATGACGATAGTTAATCTTAACAGTAAATGCAGGTGTGTGTATATGTGTTCCGCGGATAAGGGAGTAAAAAGAGAGGTAAACGGGAAGGTGGCACAAAGGAAAATATGAAATTAAACTAATTTTCCTACGTAACAATTATCGTGAATTGTCTGGTTATATATGATGAGTTATCAGATTAATAAGAACTACAGGAAACTTTATGGAGATACTATAACCATAATAATTTAATCAATTCTAATTTCTTCTCCCTATGCCCCCATCCTTCAGCCACAAAAGTGCTATTTTTGTTCATGTTACGCATTCACCTGCAAGACCCATAACGCTGTGTTCTAGAAAGCTTGTGGTACGCCCCCCCCCCCCCTCCAAATTCCTCCCTCTTTCCGGCAAAGAGGGAGGCGTGTTATTGCTATTGGCCTCCGGAACTGCAGTATTCAACATGTGCTTAGTACTTAATGCTTTACGTTTTCATTTGGTTACATGCACACTAATATACATATATATATGTGTGTGTGTGTGTGTGTGTGTGTGTGTGTGTGTGTGTGTGTGTGTGTGTGTGTGTGTGTGTGTGTGTGTGTGTGTACTGAAACAGATTCGCATGGAACATTTTGTTAAATAACGTACATCACACATGATTAGATGTTGAGAATTCAGGAACTCTGCACTTAATGAAGCCTGAGTCATCCTGACCATTTTTGTGACACGAGTCGGTGGGTAAATATCTATACCAGCTGATTTACCATGAACAGATTCTGTCCAAATCTCTCATTCACTCCTGTGTTGTGTAGTGCAGCGGTAAATGTCTCGTCTAGCAATCTTGCTAACCAACGTTCAATTACCCACACTACCAGCGGAATAATCGTTGTAACAAACGGAATATAGCTAAATCATTATTATACTATTAACAAATCACTCTCTTAACCCAACCACCACGGGGTTATGTTCTGTCCTCTGTAGTTTTTTTTTTTTTTTTTTTTTTTTTTTTTGTTACTGGTGGCTCCACATGCTCAGCCGGCAAGGAGTCTATCAGTTGGCCCTAGTGACCGATCCTGATTTCCCCAGTCCTAGAATTAGCGGAAAAAATGTTTTATTGTCATTATTATTATCATTATTATTATCATTATTATTATTATTATCATTATTATTATTATTGTTATTATTATTATTATTATTATTATTATTATTATTATTATTATTATTATTATTATTAATACAATTTATATCGTTACTGTTACAATTTTAATTGATGCTATGTTTATCAAAATGTTATTGAAATTTCGATAACAGTTAAGACAATGAAATAAACAGGTAAATAGGTGAGATAGGTAGGACTAATAACTGACTCCTTGATGACTAAGCACTTGTAGAGCCATCTATGCGTAAATACAATAAACTTGTTTTACAGCGGCATGTATTCTTGCCACACGTGCCGATTGGGTTAACATACATTTCGACGAAACAAGTAAGACATGAGAAATGAGTCATAATAAGAAAATACAAGTAACCATATTTAATCTCACTTCCAATGCTTTCCATTCATTTGGATTCTAAATTCCCGAAACTGATCAATCTTTGTGACTCCAGCACCTAGTCTAAAATCAAATCTAAATGGTCTTCAGTATTTCCCTGAAAAGATAGATAAACAATTTTTTTTATTTTATTTAAAGCAGTGCGAAATTAGCAAAATAAAAAAGAAGAAAGAAATATGATAATATTAATAAAAATATCGTCCACATCAGCTTCGCCGCAGGAAACGACACTCTTAACTCAGCATCTACGTCCCTCGGCGCCGTATCCTTCATCAAACGGCTCCTCAAGATCATAATGCCACCGGTTAACCTACTCAAGGGGAGGCATAAAATGTTAGT
>NC_061830.1:33819717-33822217 GCF_019202785.1 Penaeus chinensis
GCTCACTCCTGCACTTGTAAATTTGGAATCAGGCGGGGGGAGGGGGGGGGTCTCCATCTTAGGTACAGCAAAATGCCTCCCTCTGAAAAAAAAAGCAAATTTATGTTTGAAGGCAACTAGGCTGCAAACAAATTGCACTCGCTCCAGACCGACAAGCTTGCTCTTCGAACTCTTATGCTTAACTTTCGAATGGTGTTCAGTGAGTATACCCTGGGTAACACCTGGGTAAGAGATCATTTTTAGTTAGGTCGTTTAAACAGCTCGGATCTGCAATGCCGCTTGCGGAACTGCCTGAGAATTTTTTTTTCTTGGGAATGAGTTCGAGGAACCGTACCTGCTGTCCTTTCAGAGTTGTAGAAACAACAGCCCTCGGGAGAGTACCGGTGCTGCGGCCTGAAATCGTTGGAAGAATAAAGGTAAGAAGGCGCATGGGTAATCTTAAACATCACCTCCGCATCTGAAATCACGGTACACTTCAATCTTAACATATTGAATTTAGATAAAGCATCAATATCCCAGTTAGTTAATGAGCGTGCCAAAAGGGGACGTCGCACAATTCTAATGTGTGTGGTGACTGGCGTGGTGAGCTTCCCCTTCAGCTTACGTAGCCGAGTACAAACTCTCTTGCTGACATGGTTGAGACACTCGTACTTGACGACCTCATTCTCGGTACCATAGATGAACCTGACATTAATGCAAGAAGAATTTCCATCACCAACACAGTATACATAGCGTTGGAGCGGAGAAACATAAATTGAGCTGCCTTCGCTTCCATCCACCCAGACGGGCCTGTAAAGTTTTTGCTGCAGTGTCTGAGGGCGAGATATCAGCCATCAAAGTCAGCAGGTGGTAAATCTTAATGAATATTTACCTGTTATTCAGTTATCAGTTATTCCTTGTGTGTTTGTATACTTTCATCTAACACACTCATTATATAGTTTCATCGTATAGCAGAAAACGTAACATATCTATCTGCCAGTTAGAAGGAAATAGAAACTGTGGGTGGATTGGGGGGTAGGTGGGGAGGGAAACTGTGGAAGGGGAGTCGAGTAATGTCTAGTAAAATATCTATAGTATAACGTGTTTTCAGATTATAATAATACAATGTATACATGTAACTAAATAAACTAACTTACGCTCGTTCATTTTCATTCAGATGTGTAAATATTTGATGTAGAAATGTCCTGTGGAAATTTACTCTTCGACAACCCTAATGAAGGGAAATACCAACTGGTTGTTTCCCACCTGCGGCCATCCAAGGTCGCGCGCTTACCATACTTTCGAAAGATAACGTCTGATCTTTATTTTTGGTCGCGCATATTCTATATATGGGATACGTATTATGTAATGTCTAAGCTACAATAAATCCCCAGGAAGTCCCATTGCAAGTCGTAATTGATGGGTAAGTAGAAAAGTTACACGATTGTTTTTTGTTTTTTTTTTTTTTTTCTCGAATCATTTCATCTTGAATCGATGTCATACCATCAAATGTATTGATATGTAGTATTCATATGTATTATCTAAACATTTATTAGACGAAATGATATTGGTATGTAACGTCGTCTTTAGACGCTGTATATATGTTTGGAACAAGTAAAAGTACATGTAGGTATATGCTGCGTCATGGATGAAAATCCCGGGTCACTCCATACTTTCAGAACATAATGTCTAATCTTTATTTTTGGTCATGCATATTTTATATATGGGATTTGGATTAAGTAATGTGTAGGCTACAACGCATTGCCAGGAAGTCCCAGTGCAGGCCGTAATTTATGGGTAAATATACTCAAACGCGTAAAGATATATACGATTTTAACATTTCTTCTCGAATCATTTCATTATAAAATGTATTCATATGTAGTATCTAACCATTCCTTAGAAATTTACGAACTGGTATTGGAATGTAATAGTTTTTTTTTTTTTTTTTTTTTTTTTTTTTTTTTTTAACGCCATATGTATGCATGAAACAAGCAAAAGTAGACTTAGATGTAAGTGGTGCGAAAGGCTGAAAATCCCGTTTCATCCTATGGCTCTTTTGACCCTGTTACCCTGTTACCGTGGAAAAGAAATACTGATAATGGTAAAACAAATACGATCCTATTGAGGCATCTACTTTATATTTTTTTCGCGAATTCATATAAAAAAAATCTTTAATCAAATTATTTTGATTCAAACTGTTTATGTCGCGGTGTTTTCCTCTAAAAGTTTTAATAGTCTCAAGGCAGCGAGAAGAAAATTAGAATGGGTTGGAATGAAGAGCGCGCGCGCGCACTCACACACGCACACACACACACACACATAACACACACACACACACACACACACGCACACACGCACACACACACACACACACACACACACACACACACACACACACACACACACACACACACACACACACAGAGTTATATATGTATGTTTGTATATGTACACAAAGAGATCGCTGCTCGCCATTACGTATGTACGTATGGATGTCTTTGTGCTCTTTTCATATTTTTTA
>NC_061830.1:33827217-33829717 GCF_019202785.1 Penaeus chinensis
GATGTGAGGGATAACTACTTGATGAGATATTTTCGTTTTCCAAGGCATCTTCTCTTGTAGCTCTGCAACAGACTTGAGGCACATCTTAAAAATCATATACCATACCTGTCCATAGAAAGGTTCTTGCTGCTCAAAGGTTTTATGCATCTGATTTCGTTGGATTAAGCCAAGGAATTATATCCAAAATAGTAAACCTAGTGACTGATTCCCTCTGGAAGTATGCAAGAAAGGAAATGAAAATGCCAAGGACCATTCAGGATTTAGTACAGTCCAAGCAAGAGCCCTTTGCTATCAGAAATTTTCCAAATATCATAGAAGCAACAGACGGCACACATATCCCTCCGAAATATCCACAACAGGAACACCCTTTCCTTGACCTCATTCCCTAAATGTCCTAATTATGTGTGATAGCCACCAAAAAATAATAAGCTTCAGTGCTAAATATCCTAGCAGCACTCACGACTCATTTTTATGGTGCAACGGTGATCTTTGGAAAAGATTTGGGGCTGGGGACTTTGGTGAGTCATGCGTTTAGGGTATGATAGTAAGAATATTAAAAACGTGTGCTCATGCAATTCATCCACTTAAAAAAAAAAAAAAAAAATCTCTAGAAATATACAATAATAGCAGCCACCAGTAATGCTGGTACATGAACAATAAATAATCTAAAAACCAAACACCTGGGCTAATTAATCACAGACTTTCAGGTAACTTCCCTGAGTTGATATTTCTATATCACATTCCTATGATAAAAAGTATATTATATTGTATTATAATGTACACACACACACACACATATATATACACATAAAAAACATACATAATTACTGTACATATACATAATACACATATGCATATATATACACATACATGTATGTATATACATATATATGTAGGTGATATATATACATACATATATGTATATACATCTACATATATACAGTATGTATATACTATCATATATATTTATATATACATATATAAATATTTATACTTATATATACTTATATGTATAAATATACATGTATACACATATACATATGCATATATATTACTTGTACATACATTGTGTATACATATATATACACATGTATATACTTTATATGTGCATATATACACACGCATGTGTATACTTTATATATATATATATATATATATATATATATATATATAAACATATACACTTTATATATATAACATATATATACATACGTATACACACAAATATACATATATATGTATATATACATACATACATACACATGTATATATATGCATACATATATTTGTATTTCCATATTCATATATGTGAAGGCAGGACCTTTTCATGTCAAAGTTTACCGTCTTAGAGGAATTAACTTAAGGATTTATTACAAAACGCTAAAAATAGATAAATATATAAATGACTGATTTAAATAAACACAAAAATATCTAATTATTATCACCGCGAAACATAACACCTACAATGTAAAATCTAATTATTTCCTTGTTTACATTTTCTTGTACCCTTCATTGCTTCTTGTCATTAGCCACAGCGCCAGGTGGTGTGGAACTTGGGGCAGCGTGATGTAATATACTATTAACCATTTACACTTGGAACAAAGAAAAATAGTTTTATGAAGACCATGTATAAACCAGATAAAAAAATTCAACCAAGGAAAGCAACTTCCTAACTTCATCGAATGGAAATTCGAGCACCTGCAAGCTACAAAATTGGATTCGAATCTAGTTCGAACACCAATTATAATATATAAAATGTATGTGTTTGTGTGTGTGTATATATATATATATATATATATATATATATATAAACATAGATATATATAAACACACACACGCGCAAATGCATACATAAATCCACACTGTAGAATCCAAGAAAAAAAAATCTGGGTTATTTCTGGGTTGACCACTACTGCAATTGCACTTTGGCCGATGCTTTCTGTGCTTCTGCAATTTCTATTAATTAATTTAATATATCAAATATACATTCTTCAATATCTGTTTTAATAAAGTTAATTTTGTTCCAATTATTTATAATTATTTTCATTTCTTAAAATTTCTGGCACTGCCTAAAATCTCGAGATTAAGATGACCTGCTAGGGGCAAGTATTAGTACCACCTGTTATTAAAGTATCAGCTTCTTCCAATTTCGAGCCTGAGTATCTCAGGAGTGTCTGGCAGAGACTCGAGATTTTGAGAATTTCCTGATGCTCAAAAGACGATCGAGAGAAATCATCCTGTAATAAAGCAATATGAATAAAATGAGACACTGCCAATACTTCCTGCAAAAAAAAATAATAATTAATATCACAGTAAAATATATATATATATATATATAAAATATAAAAAACTAATACAAAAGTGAAACCACTATTACATGATGGGATGATGCTGTTAATAACATTGTACTGTAAATAATGGGAAATCGTTAGTTTATGACTTACCATATGTATCTGATTACATTTCTCCCTGAAATAGCTGTCCAACACCCTCTGTTATA
>NC_061830.1:33834717-33839717 GCF_019202785.1 Penaeus chinensis
ATGGATTGTACTGACAATAATTTAGCACAGAGACAATTATTTTTAATTGATCGGGAAAAAAGAGAGAAAGAAGATAATTATGTAAGAAAATAATTCATTTTCATTAATTTTCTTCCTTTTGATGCCTGAAGCAACCCCGAGAACACGTGCCATACTGCACCTAGTTTCCCAGTTAAATCAATTCCTTCACGCACTACCAGCCATAAGCTCTCAAAGAGGAGAGCGAGTTCCACCGAACTTAATGAAATAAACCTTCCGTTAATCTTTAATCTGTCATTGCTGGTAGTGTCCATCTGATTCATGAAGGGACGGCGCCGCAGCAACAGGGAACAGCCATGGGGACGAGTCTCGTAAAGCTCGACTTCGAACCAACTTTACTCGTAAATGTGATGACGCATTGGTCCGTGTGCTGCGTCAGGCGCTATCCCTTGTTCAAGAGGTGTTCATGTTTAGTGTACATGTACCTTGAATGAGATGATTTTCATTTGGTGGCTTTCCGGTGTACTTTAAGTAGAGTCAGTGTGTGTGTGTGTGTGTGTGTGTGTGTGTGTGTGTGTGTGTGTGTGTGTGTGTGTGTGTGTGTGTTTGTGTGTGTGTGTGTCAGAGAGAGAGAGAGAGAAAGAGAGAGAGAGAGGGGGGGGGGACGGAGGGAGGGAGGGAGAGAAAGAGAGAGAGAGAGAGAGAGAGAGAGAGAGAGAGAGAGAGAGAGAGAGAGAGAGAGAGAGAGAGAGAGAGAGAGAGAGAGTCATTAGAGAAGGTCCAACGAATAAACCAAAAGGTTGGGCACGAGGAGACTGCCAAGAAGGACAACGAATTGAATATGAATTTTGTGAAGAAGGAAATGACTGAAAGTATCAGAGAGAGCACTCTGGCGTCTCCTCTCTACTTTAGTATGCAAATGCAGTGAACAGGTACAAGATAGCTGATAAGGCCAGAAAATTATATGTCGGTAAATAAAACATTATAAATTGTTTAGAAATATATGCAGCTCATTTTTTTGTGATAATTACAAGAAATATGGTGATATTGCCACCTCTTCTACTTTTACAATTGCTGTTTGTAATAATTGTTCGTGTTTGGAAGTAATGGTTATTATTATTTATGCACTCAAAGTAAACCTTTGACAGTAATGCAATATAGTATAGCACTTAGTTAAATGTTATTTTTCCAAAGTCTGGACACAAAAATGTATATCCATAGTGAGGGCATCACTTATAAAAGATAATTGTTTGTGAATTACACTCAGAACGAAAATCGAATGAACGCCTATTAAAATAAGAAGCCTAAAACTGAAAGATAATATCCAAAAATGTTTGCACTAATATATGTTTGTTTGTACGATGGTGAGTTTCCCGGAAAGCAAGGAATTTCTGCCGTCTGGTCGCCTTGGAGTCTAATTGGCATGTCATTTACAAACGTCTGATTAGAATATCTAATTCTGTATCATTATTGATTTGTTTTTTCAAAGGAATACCTGTTTGCGTTCTAATAGATTTTATTCAAAACCAATGCATTTTCTAATATCAGATCAGATTTATATTCAAAATAACCATAATTTCCCCAAACGAATCTTCCTTTTGCTTTGGTCTTTTCATCTTACCTGGTATTAGAGGCTGCATATACTACATTACGGGATAGAAAAGTACCACAACTCTTCATCTATGGAACTTTTATATAGCATAATGCATTAAACACTAATGCATGTCTAAATATCTTATCTTTAAATCGATATAATTTTAATCTATCGTTGTCAGTCTGTCCTTTAGCCATTCGACTAAGGAAGCTAATGTTCCCTGCCTAAATCCTCCTTTTTCACCAAATTTCACCTTATTCAAAAGACATTGACTGATTCGCACGCGTAATTATGATAATTTCCAGCCTGATTCAGTCGGGGGTCAAATTTGAGACTAGCCAAATGCCAACATCATCATAGGTCAGCGCAATGTGTCACTTTGTCCTACTTAATTCCCATTAAAACAAACAATTCGGCCGCTCTCTAATAGAGATAATTTCTCCCGTGTTGGACTCCATTGTTGCATGGCTTAGGCACTAATAGTGTTATTAAAACAGTCCTTTTTCAGATTTTACAGTTGTAACATGTACAGGTTTGCTGGTTGAATGAAGTCTGTTGATGATTTAACGAGGGACTGCGTATTCAGGTGATATTTATGGTGAATTTATGGTGTCAAAGTTAATTATATTAATAATCATTCCTCTAAATGTTTTAAACAAGCACGTGCTATGGGGGAAAGCGTCTGGCAGTGTGTGGTTTTCATGTTTTATTTCTTATTATTATTATTTTCCTTTTCCCTTTTTCTTTTTTTTTCTTGTGAATCTTTATCCCTCGTCTACTACTACTACTACTTCTTTTTTTTCTTGTCGACTCACAGGAACTAAGGAAGCGGCCAGCTCTCTGTGATGCTTGACTGAAGGCCAATTCCCCTATTTGATTGCAAGCCAAATGCCGTGACGTGTGTCTGTTTCGTTTGATTTGTCGCAAACATTTATGATGTCTCCGTTCTGTGGAGAAATGTTGGATCTGAATTTGTACTTGTGATTTCGTTGTTAGGGAGGTGTTTATCAACGTCGGTAATGAGTGCTGAATTATTGCAGCCTGTCCTCCAGTAATGAAATTGTTGAAAACACAGTTAATGTTGCATTTACTCCCTTTTCTGTTCAGTATCTAATCTAATATATATATATATATATATATATATATATATATATATGTGTGTGTGTGTGTGTGTGTGTGTGTGTGTATGTGTGTGTGTGTGTGTGTGTGTGTGTAAATAAAGTTGATCACGCTAATCCTGGTGATGAATATGATTAAAATTATGATGCTATTATATACTACGTAAACACTTGAAACAAATATACCCACAAAGTTCCTCTGTCCTCGCAGTCCCTAAAGACGGAAATTGTAAATAAATTGTTGGGAGAGACAAAAGGAAAGGGTAACTCTAACCAAAAGTGAACACATAAAAAATACATAGCATTCTCATAGATCAAGAGGATCCGAAGGGAATCAGCTTTTGATTCTGTTCCCTTGTGAGGACCGAAGAGCGACAACGGAAAAGGGGGAAGAGAAACTTCCAGATTGTGTGTGGGTGTGAAGGAAACTTGTTTGTGACAGACAAGACAAAATTCAGGAGACAAATGTGGTTGGCTATAAATTGGCGTTGGAGAGAAGTGAATGGCGAAGAGAGAAAAATATATGTATATGAAGAGGGGGATCACACACAAACACACACACATAAATATATATATGTACATATATATACATACATATATATATATATATACATATATATATATATATATATATATGTATGTATGTAATATAATCGTTACCTGTATATTGATACATGTACATTTATACTACATAAACGCGTTTTCCTCATACTCTACTATTCGTATTTCCGAACCTTTATCATATTCCCCTGCCTATTTTTAAAATGTAAGAAATACTCCTAAACCAATTATTACGAAACAAATAGAATCCACACTGTCAAAGCACTGCATGCAGGACCAACAAACACAACACAGAAGGGTCAGTAACAACCACAGGAGCCACGTCACTCCCCTCGTAACAGACTCCGTTGTGGTCGTGATCAGTCGTTAGCCTCGACCCCCTTCCTTTACGACCCAACTTGGGCTCGCCATCGGTCTCCGCATTACGAATTAACGGCCGGTTTACTATGCTGCCTCACGGACGATTTCCCGCCTAGCTCTGAGGCCTGTCTGTCGGTGGCCGAGGTGGAGGGAGAGAAGGTGCTGGAGCCCAAACGTTGTCCCTATTGACAGCCTCCTTCGGGGAGGGATGTCTCTGGGAGGAGCCTCTCCTTCTGGAAATTTTAGCTTATGTAAAATTCTCAAGGTTGAAGTTTCACGTTCCAAGCGATGAGAAAAAATCAGTCGCGAGGATCGGTAACTGAAACTGAAATTGTAATGATGATCATGGTGATGTGAACAGCAATGGTTTTAAAGTCAGTAATAATGATGATAATAGCGACGATAATACTAACAGCGGTAAATCAATTATGAAGAAATAGGAAAATAAGTAATTTTGCGATGAAAAATGGATCTCTAAGACCCCCTTTCTCACAAACCGAAAAGGTTTACTCTCCGCTCGTATTGTTGCAATAAACATGCGAGAAGAAAAGACAATTCAACCCGTGAACAGCCCGAAGGAGTCGCGAATTAGCCTCACACACAACTCCCGCCGCGTCTAGGCGAGGATTCCCCTTCCATTATTCAGGGCGAGAGGCAAGGGCAATCAAGTCGGGCAGAACAACGGAAACCAACAACAGGAATGCAAGCGTCGAAATCACATTAAGTTTACTTCTGAATCTTATATTTCGGCCAGTTTGGTTCCGAGAAGGAAACAGTCACAGCATAGATTTATAGGTTTCGGTTGCACCCATTCTCAAGTCGTATTTTCTAATTTTACTTTTTTGTGTGTGAAATGAAGACGCATCTGCTGTGTGTGATTTCCGAAAGAAAGAGAAATGTAAAGCTATGGACTGTATGTATATTCACTTATTTGTAGTGAATACATATTACTGAAACTTTAGCACGTTTATAAAAGAAAATTATATAAATACATATATCTATATCTGTCTATCTGTGTGTGTGTGTGTGTGTGTGTGTGTGTGTGTGTGTGTGTGTGTGTGTGTGTGTGTGTGTATGTGTGTGTGTGTGTGTGTGTGTCTGTGTGTGCGTGCGTGTGCGTGTGCGTGTGTGTAATAGTTGCGAGGATCCTAACTTTGAAGTGCTTGTCAGTCCACCTGCAAGCATACCTAAACACTTTTGCAACATCCTTGATCAGCTGCAGGAACTTCGTTTCGAGGACTCCATCACGTGTTTTACGGAGAGTAGCGAGGGGAAAGTGCAAGAGTGAAAGGCCAGAGACACGGGGGGTGGACAGAAAGAGGGAGGGGCTAGAGACGGCGGCAAATTAATTAAATGATAGATAATATACAACTTTGTTTATAATAAAT
>NC_061830.1:33864717-33879717 GCF_019202785.1 Penaeus chinensis
GACAAGAGAAACGGGGAGGAACAAGAAACAAGAAAACAACAAGAAAATAGAGAGAAAAAACAAATACAAGGGAAAAGTGACATAAAAAAAACTCTACTGAATACTAATAAAATAAAACAAAAAAGCATGATGAGGGAAATGGAAATAAAGTAAAACTAGGACGAAGAACGCGCTAGTAAGAGAATGGCAAATGACAGAAGGCAAAAATGAACTCCAGCGGCTAACGTGTCCAGAGCTAGTGACGCGGTAAATGAAGCTGTTGGTTTACATGATGTTGTCTTAGATTGCTAATACTCTATTGATGATGACATGGAATATATGATGGTGATGATGATGATGATACTCGCATTAATAGCTACAGTAAGGGTGGTATTCTTTAAGACAATTTAGAATAATATCTACATCTTCTTTATCATCGTTTCAATAAAAACGACTGAATAAACGCATTGCTGTATCAAAGATGGTTATTTTGGTCATACTAATAACGCAACAGAAGTAAAATCAGTTTAACGATGATGCAGGTGAATGACAATAATAATAAGGAAGAGTGTGATAATAGACATTGTGATAATCATAATAAGGATAATGGTAGTACTATACTGATAAATGGATAAGCAAATATGAACGATATGAACTGCTTATTCGTATTCTTTTCTTTTCGTTACGATTTCGAACACACGTTTCAACCGCTTCCTAATGGTGAGCGTTTTACTAAATGATCCTTAGGATTTTACTCTTTTTCTTCTGCTTGTTTTAATCAACAGGAGGAAGAGAGGGAGAGAGAGAGAGAGAGAGAGAGAGAGAGAGAGAGAGAGAGAGAGAGAGAGAGAGAGAGAGAGAGAGAGAGAGAGAGAGAAAGAGAGAGAGAGAGAGAGAGAGAGAGAGAAAGAGAGAGAGAGAGTGAGAGAAAGAGAGAGAGAGAGAGAGAGAGAGAGAGAGAGAGAGAGAGAGAGAGAGAGAGAGAGAGAGAGAGAGAGAGAGAGAGAACCGTCGGTGATATACACTACACAAATAAATAATAGTTCATCATCATAATAGTCATCACTCACACGAAAGTCGCAAGAGTTCTTGTCAGACGAAGCGAAATTAATCCTGATTCACAAACGCCGCTAATTTAGGATTAGTCCCTTTAAAAGTAAAATAATCAATCCAGTGCCAGTATATAACGAAAACTCCGCTACCAAGCATATTATCCAAGAGATTTACACAATTTAAAAGCTACTGGGAAAATTAATTGGTTCTTGAATCATTAGAAAAAAATGGGTAAAAGAAGTTAATTGCATTGGCCGGAGCGTCAAAAGTGGATTTTTTTACAGTAGAGTATAAGGTAAGGTCATTGCTGGAGCGTCAGGACTATGAAAGCTAACAAAGATCGGAATTTTCTATTTCTAGATTTTTTTGCAATATGTATTCAACAATAGATGGAACTATACAGAATCGTATGATGTTTGCAACAAGTCTCCTTTTTTCTGTATGTAAATAGTTGAAACATAGACTATTGACACATCCAGCACGTGTTTGTTTTTCCTTTGCATGTATGCATAGTATGGTGTTCGTTTATAGAGTATATTTACAGGATGTATATATTTGACTAGAGATACTTGTATATGCTTTCGCATTTTCGCATGTGTTGGATATCTGTGCAATTTCAAGTCGCGTGACATTTATATCTAACTAGTAAGTGAATGTGCTCTCTCTCTCTCTCTCTTTCTCTCTCTCTCTCTCTCTCTCTCTCTATATATATATATATATATATATATATTTATATATATATTTCTTTTCTTCTCTTTTCTTTACCTAGATATGCATAAATTCGAGGGACGGAAACATGTTGCCATGGAGGACGGTTAAGGTATTCGGCCGTCCGTATGTTGCAGGGCAGTTGCATTCAGGACTCAGTGACATTCATATTCCTCTTAAAGCTGTTCCTTCTTCCTTGTATCCTTCATTTTTTTTCAGTCTTATGTATGGCTGGTAAGTATCACAGGACAATGTACACACTGTCCATAGGGTAGGAACTGTGAACAATCTTTAAGCTCTGGCGAATATATGGCAATGTTAAGTGAATAATTTTGTATTATTTGATTATCTATATAATTTATCTAGTTGCTTACTTCCTCCATTATCGACTGTATATAGAAATTGCACAATATATAACTGAGCATAGCACTCTTGATGAAGAGGTAGGTTACATACAACTTTACTGTATTTTTCCTTATTTTCATGCTGCAACTAAGCAATAAGATTGATCCATTCAAAAAACATACACGTCTAAAATTAAATGGTTTTGACATGCGAGTTTCGTTGGCAGAACCCCGGGATTTTGTTTTTGTTTTTGGTGCAAATGAAAGATAACGCAAATGGGTAATTTTGGATATGACCCGACAAGTAATACCATTAATAGATATTTGCAATGACCATGACAAATTGGCTGCACGGAGTTGGCGTTATTTTTTTCTTAATTCAGGCAAGATCGTGTGACCATAACTGAGGTAAGGAAGTAGGTAGCTAGTTATATCTAGTTATATACTGCATATAACGAGGGGTGCCCTTTATAAGAAAATATGATACATAATTAATATTCAACTGTTCACTTAAATCCGATATCAGTTCACATGATCTTAGCAATAATCCTTTTTAATCCAAACCCTTATAACAACAGATAAATAACATTAAGATATATTTCGAATCACCATGTCTGTGGGCTGAAAAAAATACCTTGTTCATCTTGAAACGGCGTGAATTTCCATGATACTAAATAAGTGCAAACGCCAGGGTCTTACCGTTAATCAAGGGGCAATTAGGATATGCATTTGTTCGCATATTGCAAGGCAATTGCATTCAGGACTCGAGGGAAAATAAAATTCCTCTTACTGCTGTTCCCCCTTCCTCATTTCCTGCAGTCTTCCCTTCAACCGTCGCCCTCTTCCCTCGTTTTCTTCCTTCAGTGCACTAATGTTAAAGGCTGTTTCCTATCGTGTTTTCATCTTAATATTGCCTGCTATACACATGGTGTTAATACACGTGTAATCTCTCATTTCATTTCATGATTATTGCATATAAATTAAAAGGGGGGACATAACTGACAGAAGTAACTATGACTATGATAATGAAAATGATAGCGATAATAATGATGATGATGATGATGATGATGATGATGATGATGATGATGATGATGATGATGATGATGATGATGATGATGATGATGATGATGATGATAATGATGATGATGATGATGATGATGATGATGATGATGATGATGATGATGATGATGCTGATGCTGATAACAATAATAATAACAGTGATGATGATAACAACAACAGTATGGATAATAATACTGTAATAAATAAAAGTGGAAACATAATTGAAGGAAAAAAAAAAAAAAAAAAAATTGTCAGGCAAATTAGCATTCTGTCTAAGCGCCTTTCGATGGCTTACGCGATACTAATCGATTAAAACTTTATTAACAGCACTTTATGGCGCTATGTTATCCCGAGCGCTTTGGGTGTCGTTGTAAAAGGTTATTCTGATGCAATTTCCCCTTTGGTTACATAAATATCAAGAATTAGAATGGTAGAAGGAAAAAAAGGAGAAATGAAGAGAGGAGAGAGAAAAGAAAGAAGGGACAGTGAAGGAAAGAATAGAAAAAGGGAGAGCGATCAAAAGCGAAAGAGAGAGAGAGAAAGAGAGAGAGAGAGAGAGAGAGAGAGAGAGAGAGAGAGAGAGAGAGAGAGAGAGAGAAAGAGAAAGAGAAAGAGAAATAGAAAGAGAAAGAGAAAGAAAGAGAGAGAGAGAGAGAGAGAGAGAGAGAGAGAGAGAGAGAGAGAGAGAGAGAGAGAGAGAGAGAGGGGGGGGGGGGGAGGGAGGGAAGGAGATATTTGTGTGTCTACATTCCATCTACGACTGAGCTGATGATTAGCAGCGAACCCCCAGTGACGTCATCCGCAAGACGGACGAGACCTTCGAAACAATATATATGTACCGTTTCTTGGTTTATTTGTAGAAGTGGGCAAATAGGGAAAGAATTTTTTACGTCTTTACACTATTTTGTCGTCCACAGATATAAATTACTGCAAATACAAAGACGTCATTTAGCGTTTGCCGCCCACATAAATCATTGCCGACCTCATAAATCATTTCCTGTACCGCCGACGAAATTATGCAGCCTTCTTTCCGTTTTTTTTTGTTTTTGTTTTTTTATTATTATTTTTTGACCACAGCAACGTCTGCACTACAGTTATATTTTGTAAATCTATTACTTGTATTAGTTTTGAAATTCTTACATCATAATATACTAGTAATCATTGAGTACAAACTCCACTCAATGCTGAAATCATGGCTCTAGTGTCACATTCATATAATTTACGGTGATAGTGGTAACTTGGTCTGCACCACGAGCAAGCTTTCACCTGCGCGAAACAAAGCATGGTTTTCATGCGCCAAAGGATGAGTAGGATTCCAGTGCGTAAAATGTTTAGTTTCATCTATTTAAAGCGGATGTTTTGATGACGTACCCCACCTACAACTTCGTTTCAACTCGGAATTGCATCCACCAAACACATTTTTGATAGTCTTATCGTCGTAGTCATATCATTATCATTCAATTAATAAACGTTGTAATCCCAGTTGGATATATATTCTAAAACTATTATTATTTTTTTTTTACATAAACACTCCCTAACCGTTTTCTTTCTCCCAGCACCTCCTCCTCTGGTTACACGCCATGTCTTGCAGCACTCACCTTCTACGTAAAGCTCCCACACGCGCCTTAATGATCAAGTGAAATTTTCTTTAGGAAGCCTTCTCATTTTTTTCCCTCTTTTTTTTTTCTTTTATTTTTTTTTTCTCCGGTATATTTTTTGGAAAAGGAAGTCACGTCAGTGGCTTTTTGGACGTCGGGAAATACCTTCGCCTTGTCTCTCCTTGAAGAGTTTCTTCGCTCGGTTTAAGATTCCTCTCCTCCCCTGGTTTTTCCTGTTTTTTCTTCTATTCCTCGCATGGATCCTTTTCTGAATGGATGGTGACATGTCTCTCTCTCTCTCTCTCTCTCTCTCTCTCTCTCTCTCTCTCTCTCTCTCTCTCTCTCTCTCTCTCTCTCTCTCTCTCTCTCTCTTTTATTCTCTCTTTCTTTCTCTCCAAATTCTTGGCTAAAACAGGATTACTTTATACACAAGTTATAATCTTATTATCAACCATTATATCTATATCTATTTATTCAACTATTAGTAATATTGATAAACACAGATTGTTAGAGATGTATCATGTATATAAATATGCGTGTGTGTGTGCGTATAGGTGGGTGAGTGGATGTGGGTGAGTGGATGATCATATGCAATTGATTAACGTTTATGAAACAAATAAAAAATCTGATCCATTTAGAGCAGATTCATAGACCTGGAAATTAAATTATAATAGGGTGACCGTAAATAATTTCCTTGAACTGGTTTTCCTAAAAAAAAAAAAAAAAAAAAAAAAAAAAAAATCCCATATCAAAAATGAAGATGAACAGTACGAAAGGGGGGGGGGGGGGGGAAGTGTATAATCCTAAAACTTTTTGGTGGTAACACGAATCGATGAATATAATTTGTATTGAATAGCCGTAATTCCACCAGCACTTAATGTCTCAGTAAGTTCACACTGTGACAAACGAATGAAGTTATAAAGGTTTTTAAATATACAGTTACAATATTCAACGTCGTAAACTTTTCGATATTTTAAAGAAATCGAGAAATCTGAGAGAGAAAATGGATTTCGTAAACCTTGTGAGAATCTTAAAAAAAAAAAAAAAAAAAAAAAAATGAATATGTGATACATGCATGGAGACAGACACAGAGGAGGCAACAATTATGATCTAAATTATATACTGTTTGATACAACCCCCCAAAATGTACACGAAGCTCCATATGAAAAAGACAAACAAAAGAACTTTTTTTTTTCTTTTTACTTTATTGCAGTCTTAAAAGCAACTATCTATATACTATTAGTAGAAAGAAAATCCTCTCTAGGAATGAATGTCGTAGACGCACACGAGTGAAAGTGTGATGAAATGAGTGTCACATAACGGTGTTTTCATGTATGACATTTAACAGTAGCGTAACGGTTATGTGTATGCAAACGTATACCAATGACGAGCATAACTGCAAATGCAGAGTGGCGTATCATGCTATTCCATTTACGTGTTTGTGTCTGTAATATCATTATTCAGTTTTGAAACGCATGCAGTTTCTCTGACGTCTAATGGCACTACGTACATTTTTTAATTACGTTTTTTACTGTTATATACAGTTCAAGAAAGATAAAAAGTAAATGACTTAAATTTATATTTTAACGTTTTCAACAATAACTATAAAACCTAGAATGATGTTTCAGTTTTATGTGATTCTTGAACATAAAACAACGGGTAACAATCTAGCGAACTGCTAAAAATAAAACGAAAGTGGTTCCGAATGAATACAAAGTCAATCATCGTTATGCACACACTCAGACAGATAGGAGAACAGACATACACAAGTAAATATTACCATTATTTTCCTTTAGATATATTCGCCTCAGTAAGAGCAGAAAGCATTTTTTCTTTCTCTCTTTTTCTCTCTCTCTCTCTCTCTCTCTCTCTCTTTCTCTCTCTCTCTTTCTCTCTAACTCTCTCACTCTTTCTCTCTCTCTCTCTCTCTCTCTCTCTCTCTCTCTCTCTCTCTCTCTCTCTCTCTCACTCTCACTCTCTCTCTCTCTCTCTCTCTCTCTCTCTTTCTCTCTAACTCTCTCACTCTTTTCTCTCTCTCTCTCTCTCTCTCTCTCTCTCTCTCTCTCTCTCTCTCTCTCTCTCTCTCTCTCTCTCTCTCTCTCTCTCTCTCTCCCTCTCTTCCTCCCTCTTGTTTTCATCAAAATCAGCTTATCTGAAAAAGTCGGAGTGTTTTTTACACGACATTCATCATTTTTTGTTTATGTTGCAGTGAGGAAAACTGGCAGGCTCTGCTCTTCCTTTGTTCCCTTGACAAGCATGCCAACAGCTGTCCCCGCTTGACAATGTGGGAGTGGGAGAACTGCGGATTGAGTCGCTGTCAACCTCCAGAAGGAATATTTTGCTTGCAGATAACATACAGAGAATGTTGCATCATATGCAGATTATGGTGAAGTTGATGCCTTCCGTTACAAGATTATTTTTTATTTAAGTTGTTAATTTTTCTTCGTAAACGACTGATTACTGCACATCCTAGTTTGTTTCTCTTTGTGTGGAAATAAATGCAAACAAACATATTGATGAATGCAGGGAAAGACAGACAGACAGACACACACACAGACAGACAGACAGAGAGGGGATAAATAAGAAAGAGTGAGGATTAGTAAGCGACGGAGAAAGAGATAAAGAAGATAATTGAGAAAGGGGGGGGGGGGGATAAGTGAGAGAGAGAGAAAGAGAGAGATGCAATGGTGATGCTTTGATACCGTCACCTTTTCATATCTTGTATCTTATATTTTTGCATATTTCAGAGTCACTTTCTCTAAACTCATCATTCCATCGTCCTCTGAATCGACATTTCGTCAAACCAATTATCGCTACGTTCTCCATTACTGGTTCCATAGATGCACACACACAAATATATATATATATATATATATATATATATATATATATATATATATGTATATGTGTGTATGTTGGTGTGTGTGTGTGTGTGCAGATGTGTGTCTGTATGTGTGTGTCTGTATGTATGTGTGTCTGTGCTTGTGTGTTATGTACATATGTATACAAGTTTTTGTTTTTTCGTTGCCTACCCCCCCCCCCCTCTCTCTCTCTCTCTGTCTGTCTGCCTTGTAATAACAGAATAAATAGTATAGGTGATGATAAAATTGAATATCTAAACTATTAAATTAGTGACACTGATACAACAATAAATATAATGACAGGGAAGGGAGGAAGAAAGGCAATTATAATGATTATGACAATGACGATAGTGACAATAGATATGGTCATAATGAAACAAAGCGCATACTCACCAACAGTAATAATACGAAGTGAATAGATATTTAAAATGATAATAATTTTTATTATTATCATTATAATTATAAAAAAATAGAATCATCGTGTTGCCTCGTAGGACGGGGAATGGGGGTCGAGGAGAGACGGCTTTGCAAAGAGAGAGCAAAGGAACTTGTGTTTGGCACTTGATGCGACTTGCAGGTGCGTTGCAATGAGCTTCGGAATTCTAATGCAGCCAAAAATCTCGAACCCAAGGCTACCGGTTGCAGCCTCTTGCCAGATGAGGAAGTAAGACATCCATACACTGATTCTGTGTTACTAGTTTTTTTTTTAACAAAATATGGAAATTTCAGAGGGATTTTTTTTTTTTTTACCTTATTCTTTCTGGATTAAATTATGTTTCTACGAATATTCAAAAATATCATTCAGAACTGAAACAAAGAATGAAATCAGAATATACTGCATGTTCCTGGCACAATGAAAAAGATACAAAACAACACCAGCCAGCTGTATCAGATAACTCGAGCACCACATCCACAGTCGCATTCACTTTCCGCCCCGTATATCATTCCTTATGGCAATTTCATTAACATATAGAACTAGCATCGCGCTGGATTGCCTGATTCCGCACGTGACCTTCTCAATGGTCATCATTTGCTGGTACAAGTCACTGATTTTGGGCTTTCATGATTGGCGGTCGAAGGGGAAGGAAGTTTGTATTGTTTAGAAAAATAAATTGCTAAGTACTTTGTGATGTGATGGTAATTATACGAATGATGGGGATGATAATGATAATAAAAACAGTGAGGGTGGACTAAGAATCATAATATCAATGATAACAGATATGAGGAAGATAATAATCATTATTATTATTGTGTCCATAATGACGATCATGAAAATGATGATTATGATAATGAGGATACAGAAAGTCCCATTAACACACAAACGAGCATCACATAATTTACTTAATTATTATGACAATTTCCGTTTCCAAGACCTTAGGCTAAAAAAAAAAAAAAAAAAAAAAAGAAAAAAAAAAAAAAAAAAAAAGAAAAAGAGGCTTTTGTTGATGTAACTGCAACTACAAAACAACATATGAGGAAAATAAGTATTTGCTTTGATTTGATTTAAGGATGGATGAGGGTATGAAGGAACGCGGGGGCGGGGGGGGGGGGGGGTCTGCGTTCCTACTCACTTGTCTTCCTTTTTTTTTTTTCTTAATTATCTTGATTTCCTCTTCAGTCTCTTCGTACTTTTTTTCTTCTCTCAGTTTCTTCTGGTGACTTTTCGTTTTTGTTTCCTTTTCTCTTTTTCCTTCGCTGTTTTGTTTCACACTATTTTCATCTTCTTTATTTGTGTCGTGTTTTTTCTTTGCGTTTAAGCTTATCTTCTTTCCTCTTTTCTTTGTTACGCAACCTCCCTGTTCACTATTTTTTTCTTCAATATTTTTTTATTTTATTTTCCTCTCTTTTTTCCATAAAATAGGGATCAATGCAGGTAAATCTTGATTTGTATTTAGTTTTTCGTATTAAAAAAAAAAAAATATATATATATATATTAACCGCAAAACAAACTACACCACCTGTGCAGCCATATATGACAAAAAAAAACAAAACAAGATAGACAAACAGACAGACAAATATATATGCAGACATACATACAGGCAGATTATGGTGATAATGATAACAACAGTGGCAGTGGTAATATTAGTGATAATAATAGCAACAATGATGTTAACGGCAATACTACATTAATATCTATATGTCTGTCTGTCTTCATACTTATTTAACAGAGAGAGAATGTTAATCATCATTAGATTATAAATTATCTATCTATAGGCGTTGTCTGCACGCACCAATAAAGTTAATGTGGTATTAAGTTTAATCCAAATCCACAGTACGATGGCATTGTATTATATCCATGTCAGTGCAAATAGGATTTGTGAAATTTATAGACAATTTAACTGAAGATGACAAACGTAAACTGTCCGTAACATCAATTAATATTATATCAGTGTCAATGCAAATAAGATATGTAACCTGCCTCAGATAACCTTCGAAGTTTATAAGCAATTTAACTGGTGACAAACATAAAATATTCGTAACATCAATTCATATTCCGGTTTCCTCTGACAGCTCATCCTGGCGAGGTGATCGAGGTAGGATAACTTTTTCAGGATGTTGATAGCAAGGGTCATAACACATTTCCACTGTAGTTTTAAGAATCAAAATGTTTGTACTTTGAGACTTAATAGTTAAGTGATTACAGTCTTTCTCTTTTTTTCCATTAAACATGAATATATAGTCAACCTGGAAACAATGTTACCTCTTCTGTGTCTGTAAACTCTGGAAATCTGTATGGGATTTTCTTTTCGTTTTTCTTTTCACTGTTAAGGGTTATCTCTGCACAGCTTATTAGAATACATCTTGATGGATTTTCACAAACACCTTTGACACGAAAATGTCTGAATTTAGTTAATGGCAACTTCTTATGTTATTACGTATCAGTGCATGATTTGTGGGATTTACTATTTCGTTCTGCACATTTGCAGGATTGAAATTTGAACTTAATGGTTAATGCTGGAGGCTGCCATTGCACATCCGCACTAGAAATCGGATTAAACTTTAATACGGAATTAACAGAAGACGCTATATATATATATATATATATATATATATATATATATTCATTTATTTATTTATATATATATATATATAAAGAGAGAGAGAGAGAGAGAGAGAGAGAGAGAGAGAGAGAGAGAGAGAGAGAGAGAGAGAGAGAGAGATAGAGAGGGAGAGAGAAAGAGAAATAGAGAGATAGAGAAAGGGAAAGGGAGAGAGAGAGAGAACGAGAGAGAAAGAGAAAGGGAGAGAGAGAGAGAGAGAGAGAGAGAGAGAGAGAGAGAGAGAGAGAGAGAGAGAGAGAGAGAGAGAGAGAGAGAGACATCACTAGTTCCCCCTTCTTTTCGTTTTTCTTCCTGATACGATTAACACATGTTCTTCCCGCATCGGCCTTGGCTGTCTAAGGTCAGAAGCCGTGGGGTCCGATTCCGCCGAATTTATTTGCTCTTTCAATCTAACCGCCGACTGGTTTTCCGAAAGGGGCGATTTTCTAACGCGCGGGATATTTATTGTTCTTGTCATTTATTTATCGGCAAAAAAATGTAAATCAAAATTTGACGTGTTGCGATGTTTTATTGCTTTTGTATGTAAATAATTGGATTTCTAGCTAGTTAGACTCCCATAGCAGCCCTTCATATCATATATCGGTCTCTCTCTCTCTCTCTCTCTCTCTCTTTATGTGTGTGTGTGTATGTGTATGTGTGTGTGTATGTGTATGTATATGATGTGTATGTGTATGTGTATTATATCGCGCCCTCTCTGAGAACCACTCAAATATTTCATCCAGATGGGCACTATCTGTTATTTCCAAGGTGTGGTTTCCCCAATATTTACTTTAAGAACCCACACCATAAAAGATAAAGAATCATACAGGGTATTATGATCTAATTTCAACCTTAGAGGTAACTGAGAGAAGGGGTAATATCAAAACACTTAATAAGCTTACAAATTTTAGTTAACATTATGAATCATAAATCATTACACTTTTACAATAATATAAACATACATTTACCAAAATATTCAGCTACTCCAACTTGTCACTAGTTGGTCTTCTCAGCTGTCTTCTTTTCTTTTCATCCATCTCCTGGGCTCCCAAGATATATTTTCTTTCCTATTATTGTGCACAGCACCAGGAACCAATAAATCCCAATCTTCAGCAAAACCATAAAAAAACTAAAAATATAAATTAAAAAAAATAAACAAAACAATAAACAAAACAATAAACAAAATAAACTAACAAATAAGCTAAACAATAAACCAAAAAATAAACATTAAACTAAACAATAAACTAAACAATAAACCCATTCCTTGAAAAGAAACAATATTCTAGTTTAGGAATGATAAAACAATATAATGTTATAAATCTAAATAAGTCATTTCTTAAAAGAACAAAATGTATATTGCAAACAAACAAATTACGTATAGCATTTATGTTATTATACATGATCTGAGTAATTGTATGCACATTCTAGTAAATTTTGACTAAACATCATTTCAATAGTATACAATTATAAATGTTCAGAACACTTACGCTTTGAATGGGTTTTAAATTCTTAATAATAATGAGAGAGACACATCGGGATGTTGTTCAGTGCCATGTGCCAGCCTCCAGCTGCGAAGAAGACATACTATTTATCTCTAATTTCTAGTTTGATCTCAAATATTTACTTTCTTTTGTTCTATAATTCAAATATATAGTATCTTATGACTTTATTAATCATATAATTACAGTTGAACATTCTTTCTTACCTCGGATATTTCATGATAATCTAAAAGACTTTCAGGCTGTTGTATGGCACTCTTCTCTGATCTCTTTCTCTCTCTCTCTCTATGGTTATAGCAACAGTATCAGGCTTTAGTACGGTATATATTTCAAAATTTAAAGTCTACTCAGATCACATATAGTACAAACATATAGTTCTTCTTAACCTATACATGCATAATTTTCAGAACTTAAATGAATTTATTCAATAACAAAGATAGTACACATTGTTTTCTTAATCAAAATATCAATTATACAACCTTAATTTAACGGTACTATTGACATATAACAGTGTACCCTTTAACCCAATGCCGTCGGGGAAAATGAACAAAAAAATGGGGAAAATGCTGTGCCCATTTTCTATATTTTTTGTGAAATGTCTGCTCATAGATGGCTCTGCTAGTGCTTAGCCACAAAGGAGTCAATTAGTAGACCTAGTGACCATACGTGATTTGAATTGGCGGGAAAAACGTGTTTTTTACTAGTGCTATGGATATCGATGGTGTTATTTTTATTATAAACATTATAATTATTATAATGTTTTTTAATATTAGTAACAGCAAAATAAGATAATGTAAAATATTTCGTAAATCAAAGAAAAGGGTGAACGGGCGAGACGGGCAGTACTCATAGCTGGCTCATTGGTGACTTAGTACAAGTATAGCCATCTATGTGTATAAACAATCAAACAAGAACTAACAGTGGGCAAAGCACGTGTCTAGCCGTCGTATCCGTCGGCAAGGGGTTAAATAAAGAGAATGTATGGTGGGGTAACAAAAAAACAGTACTTTCTAGGGTAGACTATTATACTTTACAATTCCCTAATTTTAATAAAAAAAAAAATAATATAGAAATATATAAACTTTATATAAAACTATTAAAATAAAGTGTCATCTTTCTATAAAATAATTAAGTACTTCTATCTTACATAGCTACAGACAAAAAAACTAAGGTATATATGAGTAATGCATATGCATAAAGACCAAGTGAGGTATATACAGGGTGGTTTCAAAACAAATTTTTGGGTCATTCTAACTTCACATCCCTTGTGCTCATTACAGTATGTGTATGTGTATGTGTGTGTGTGTGTGTGTGTGTGTGTGTGTGTGTGTGTGTGTGTGTGTGTGTGTGTGTGTGTGATAACCTGTGTCATTTAATTAGAATTTAACACATTCAATCATTGATTTATGCCACATCAACCACCTTTTTCCTTTTATGTTTCCTTTCCCGTTCTTTTATAGGCACATTCATTCCACTCCAAACAAAGCAAAATCGAGAAGGAAAATAGTTACTTTCTAAATTAACTATGTACTTGATACTAAACATGTAATAGAAAACGGACAGTTCGACCATCAAAGACTCGACTATTGAAGGAGATTGTTCGAGGGTTCCGGAGACAGACCGAGAAGCTTCGAATCCGCCCCTCATGCTATCCATTGCCAGTGTTAATTGTGGTATATATTTACAGGTGTCAATGGGGCCTCTTCCTCTGATCTGATTCGCTTTTGTAAATCATTTTGTCTTACATATCCTACAAACAGCAAGCTTGTTGAAAGTTGAATGATCTTAACTTTCGCGGTATTGTTATCCTTCCGGACAAATTTTAATTATTCAATAGATAATAGATAAAAAATAATATTACATTCTATGGTAGAATTATTTCATTAATTATCCATATTATTTGTGAGAAGATTTGATTACAAGGCTCAACAACAAATCCCCGCTGACCGAATACAGTTCAAATCAAACAGGATATGTGTATATATAGTATGCTGTTGGTAATTAATGATACAGAACATAGTTATTACTGATATTCATTTACCTCCCCCCCCCCCCCACGTCTCTCTCTCTCTCTCTCTCTCTCTCTCTCTCTCTCTCTCTCTCTCTCTCTCTCTCTCTCTCTCTCTCTCTTTCTCTCTCTCTCTCTCTCCCTCCCCCCCTCCTCTCTCTCTCTCTCTCTCTCTCTCTCTCTCTCTCTCTCTCTCTCTCTCTAGAAAATACGGTTGATTTACAGCTGGAATAAATACCACCACTGTGTGTGTGTGTGTGTGTGTGTGTGACCGAATTTTGAAAAAAATATAATTGCAATATGAGGATTAATTTCGGCAGTGTAAACGACGGAAGAGAAAATCAAACTGGCCAACACACAACGAGACAACAATAGGATTCTGCCCTCAGTGAAAATTGCCCGATGCTAGATACAAGGTTCGTGTTAATAATGTTTTATTTTTCGATTCCACGTATGCTCAGGAATATTTGTTGTTTTTTTGTATTCATTAAATAACACATTTCCGGGTGAGTTTATATAATTAGAAACTTCATAGAGAAGCAAAATTTGATTGTTCACTGCGGAGCAACTTGTTAAAATTAACCTCCGAGTACCTGTACACTAATCCGCTATTGTGCATTCCATGTTAATGTGATTGTGACTCACATAACCTATGAATGCGATGCTGTTCTGAATCGTTCTATAATAAACTATGACTTTGGTCGGTAGAAGTGCTTTGCCTTTCCTCATTCCGCTTCTTCTGCGTCTTCCTTTCATCCTTCTCTGCTAACCTTTCCAGCAGAGTCAAAGGGATGTTCTCTTTCTTTTTCTGTTCTTTTTCTTGGCTCACTAAAAATACAGAACAAATGTC